>NC_056745.1:811134838-811434838 GCF_019279795.1 Protopterus annectens
AAAGAGTGGTTAGAAAGACCTTCTACATTGCCCACCTGATCATGAAGGGATTCACATCCAGATCAAGTGAGGTCATTGTTCCCCTGTACTCTTCACTTATCAGACCAATGATCGAGTACAATGCCCCATTCAGGATGTATCTCACCCGACACCTGCAGCAATTGGAGAGACCCCAAAAGTTCCTCACCAAAAGGATAAAGGGACTCCAAAATCTGTCATATGCTGCCAGACTGAAGAAACTCCAGCTCTATTCAGTCGCATACCGCCTGCTCAGAGGTGACCTGTGCCTGACATACAAGGCCATGTCCAACCCGGAATTAATGGACATGCTCCACCTCAAAACATCCAAATCTACCAGATCCACTAGAGCAAGCTACTTAAACCTTAGCATGGATATAAATAGGACATGCTGGAGGGATAGATTTGTCACCCAGAGACTCCCTATGCTGTGGAATAAAATCCCGGTCCATGTGAGGCAGAGCACCTCGCTGGCTCTGTTCAAGAGAAATCTTGACTGGTGGATGGGAGATCGTAGGTTTACCTCGGGAATCATCTCTGTGTCACTGCTGGACAGAGGCACAACAAACTAATGGGCACAGTATTTTTTAACATAAGGTGTAAGCCACAAAACTTTGGGCTAGGCTTATAAATGCCTTAGGGCAGATAGCCTAGTATAAACCTATGAACCTAAACACACACACAAACATCAACAACTGCCATGTGTGGGAATAGAATCCCTACCAGAGTTCTATATCACACTACAGCATTAAGCTGTTATAGGATGCTCCACAGGGATTATTGGCGTACTCCTTCCCCAAAGGTGTATTTCACAGTGAATGACATCAGCAGGATTGCCAAAGTAGGGCATTTGAATTGTAGGGAGTGTGACTAACCTAAAATGCATTGCTCCCTACACAGACATAGAAGCACACACAAGGACATCCACAACTGCTATGTGTGGGAATAGAACCCCTACCAGAGTTCTATATCACACTGCAGCATTAAGCTGTTATAGGATGTGCCATGGGGATTACTGGAGTACTTATTCCGCAAAGGTGTATTTCACAGTGAATGGCATCAGCAGCATTGCCAAAGCACACACACACACACACACACACACACACACACACACACACACACACACACACACACACACACACACACACATACACATATCCACACACACACGCATGCACACACACACACACACACACACACACACACACACACACACACACACACACACACACACACACACACACACACAGAGTTGCTGTGTCTGTGATTAGAACTTCTATCTAGCTAATTTATCACACTACCGCAGTACGCAGTTACAGGATATGCCATGGAGATTATTGGGCTACAGTTTTTCCAAAAGGTGTTTTTCACACTGAATGACATCAGCAGCCTTGCCAAAGTAGGGCATTTGAATTGTAGTGAGTGTGACTAGCCTGAAAAGCATTGCTCTCTACACAGACAGACAGACACACACACACAGTTGCCTTGTCTGGAATTAAAACTCCTACCTAAGTAGTTTATCACACTACAGCAGTATGCAGTTATGGGACGCACCACAGAGATTACTGGGCTAGACCTTTCCCAAATGTGTATTTCACTGTGAATAACATCAGCAGCCTTGCCAAAGTATGGCATTTGAATTGCAATGTATGGGTCTAGCCTAAAAATCATTGCTCTCTACACAGACAGAGACTTACACACAAACACACACCGTTACCATATCTGGGAATAGAATTACTACCTGACTAGTGTATCACACTACAGCAATATGCAGTTATAGGATGCACCATGGAGATTAGTGGGCTACACCTTTCCAAAAAGTGTATTTCACAGTGAATGATAGCAGCCTTGCCAAAGTAGGGCATTTTAATTGTAGTGAGTGTGACTAGCCTAAAAAGCATTGCTCTCTACACAGAGACACACACACACACACACACACACACACACACACACACACACACACACACACACACACACACACACACACACACACACACACACACAGTTGTTACATTTGGAATTAGAACTCCTACCTAACTAGATTATCACACTACAGTAGTATGCAGTTATAGGACACACCATGGAGATTACTGTGCTACAGCTTTCTGAAAGGTGTATTTCACAATGAAGGACATCAGCAGCCTTGCCAAAGTAGGGCATTTGAATTGTAGTGAGTGTAAATAGCCTAAAAAGCATTGCTCTCTACACAGACAGAGACACACACACATACACACACAGTTGCCATGTCTTGAATTCGAACTCCTACTTAACTAGTTTATCATACTACAGCGGTACACAGTTATGGGATGCACCACAGAGATTACGGGGATGCACCTTTTCCAAAGGTGTATTTCACAGTGAATGACATCAGCAGCCTTGCCAAAGTAGAGCATTTCAATTTTAGTGCATTTGACTAGCCTAAAAAGTATTGCTCTCTACACAGACAGACACACATACACACACACACACACACACGCACACACACACACACACACACACACACACACACACACACACACACACACACACACACACACACACACACACACACAGTTGCAATGTCTGGGATTAGAAGTCCTACTTAACTAGTTTATCACACTACAGCAGTACTCAGTTATAGGATGCACCATGGAGATTACTGGGCTACACTTTTACCAAAGATGTATTTCAAAGTGGATGACCTCAGCAGGCTTGTCATAGTAGGACTATGTGGGGGGCAATGTGCATGCATGGGCCATTACACATTCATCTAGAGGTTGACACACCACATGCAGGCACACACAGGGTTATATTCCATAGGTACATGTATATAGCTGCTAGATGACTACTTCCTTGTACAGTCATGGTGCACAGCTAGCACTTGCACCGCATAGTCTGTAATGCTGATGGACACCAGTGGCTAATGTCTATAGTGAGTAACATTTATATCCTCATGTGGTTGTAGCCATTTGGCTGTGTGCTGGGTGGGACAGGCCTCATAATGGATGGCTCCTTGTCGCAGTCACTCTTCCACACATCTATGTACTTCTACTTTTGGCTTATTATAGTGTTTGTCCTTGGACATGTGTCTGTATTGCTATTCACTGTGTTTGCAAGGCATGACTGGTGCATAATGAGGAGTGTATGAACTAACATCTGCAAATACCAGATATGTATGGTCTACTGCTGTTTGCAGACATGGGCTTCATTTGTTTGTGTGTGAGCATGTCCAGCATGACCTTTCAGTATGTCATTGTCTGTCATTGCCTTCACTTCTCTAGTGTGAGCATGCCCAGTATGCCCTTCTGTATTGAATGTGTGGATCGATTCCAGGTAGTTTGTACTCCAGTACAGACCTTTGTGTTGTACACCTACAGGTATCGTACTGTTTCTGCAGAGTATCTGTTGATCATTTGGCAATATGGGGACAAACTTTACAGGGGATAGTGTGTACTGTAGGTGATTGTGTCTGTGCTGCTTCAGTTGCATGGTACTGCTGTTAGCAGGGATATTCAGACATGTGTACTGTTATACACTGCGATGTTTTCTGTCCTCATGTACTGTCAGTGGACATTCTTGCTCACAGTGATGTCTTGGGAGACAAAAGTGACTGCAGCTATGTCTGGTTTTGTGGGCAGACACCTACGTATTCATGGTAAGTTGTGCCATTCTGGAGGGGGAGCTGGAAACACTTGCTGCTGGGTCTGTGTATCCAGTTCATCACCTTGGTACAGTGCTGGCAGAGGATCCCATTCTTGTACATCCATCGAAATGAGAGTATGGCCTTATCTTGCTGTCGCAATGCCTCGTAGCTGTACAGTTTCGCACAGGTTACCCAGAGGCAGAGGCCATTGGTCAGAACATTACCCCTATTGTGGTGTATGGGCAGGTGTGTAGCCACCCATGTATGTGTTTGCAGCCAGGGATAGTGTGTGCACACAGCTTGGTGTTGAACCTGCACATTCCATGCTGTCCATGCTCCCCCCCCCCTTTGTTATTCTAACCTCTTCCATACATTATGCATACATTCTCTGGTACTTTCCCTAAGGGTATCACACCTTCATAGGTGTGTGTTAGTGTTGGTCCACAGTTCATGCAGTGGGACATGGTGGACATGTTACTGTGGTTTGTCCACATGGCCTTGCATATGGCTTATGTGGAGTGTGTTATGCTGCTATTTGGGTGTCCATGACATAACATGCATTGGCAGTGTGTGTGATTCACAGGCCTTTGGCAGGGGCCTGTGGGCCATTATGCATTGCTGCAGGCAAGAGGTGGCAGGCCATTGCATTCTATCAGTCCTACAGTCTCAGACCACCATACAGTATATTCCCCTGGGGTGAGAGGGTAGGTGTGATAGGTGCTCATGCCAATACCTTCTATCAGTCTTGATCAGGTGGTGTGGATGCTGGCATGGTGCTACCTACAGCTAGGGACACACCTGCATGGGACCTCTGCACTGCATGCTGGATTATTCCGCTATTGCCATATACAGGTGGGGGTCATATTGTACCCATTCCCCACAGCAGGGATATGACCAGAGTGGTACCTGTGGGTGGTGTTTGCATGATCTGGGTGCATGTATGCTATGGACACTACTTGCATCTGACACTCAGATATGCATGGGGCATTTCAGTTATGCTGGCATGTGCAGGTACATCAGCTGTTTCCCAATACATCAGTTCTACCTCCTTTGTGATCTGCAAGTGTTTGGGCAGACATCACCGGTATCCACTAATACAGGACCAGTTAATGTGATGCATACCTGTATGTACAATTCTAAGGGTATCTCCATTTCTCAGTGACACAATATATACTGTATGTCCGGGGTACTTTCCCCATGTACTGTTTGTATATCCAGCCCAACAGCCATGCCATGTCAGTCTTTCAGATGGTGACACATTACCACCTTACATTTGCAATGGCTTACTGCTAGCATGTGCTATACTGGTGGGAATTGTCTTTGCCACTGCAGTTGTGAGGGCTTGTCCCTGTCATCAGCAGTAGTGGGCAATGGCCACCAGGTCTTACCTCAACATGCATACATATTGGCCACTGTCACACAATATGACAAACACACCAACCTAACACACACAGACCTGAATATTGTGCAAATGCTACAATCTATCCTGCTACCTTGGCCACCTCTGGGCATCTGTGCTCCACTGGTATTATACCTACACATGCATGTTACTACATTTCTAAATAGGGTTGTGAGGGTCACACATGACTGTTACGGCGTGTGTACATTGGATTGGGGGGCACACCAGACAGTTACTAGATTTCTACATAGGTTTGGGGGGGCACACCTGACTGCTACTACATGTCTAGGTTGGGTTGGGGGGAGCACACCTGACTGTGTGTACATTCCTACACAGGATTGGGGGAGGGGGGCACACCTGATTGTTACTTCATGTCTATGCAGGATTGGGGGAGGAGGCACACCTGTCTGTTTCTACATTTCTACACAGTGGTTGGGAGAGGGCACACCTGACTGTTACTACATTTGTACTCTGGATTGGGGAAGGGGCACACCTGACTGTTTCTACATGTCTACATAGGAGTGGGGGGCACACCTGACTGTTGCTACATTTCTACATAGGATTGGGGGGAACACCTGACTGTTACTACATTTGTACGCTGGATTGGGGGAAGGGGAACACCTAACTGTTTCTACATGTTTACATATGAGTGGGGGGCACAAATGACTGTTACTACATTTCTACATAGGATTTTGGGGGGACACACCTGACTGTTTCTACATCTACACAGGATTGAGGGGGGCACACTTGACTGCTACTACATTTTTACACTGGATTGGGGAAGGGGCACACCTGACTGTTTCTACATGTCTATATAGGAGTGGGGGGGCACACCTGACTGTTACTACATTTCTACATAGGATTGTGGGGGGGGACACCTGATTGCTTCTACATTTCTACACAGGCTTGTGCGGGACACACCTGACTGTTTTTACATTTCTACACAGGATTGGGGGGCACACCTGACTGTTTCTACATTTATACTTAGGATGGGGGGGCACATCTGGCACTTGTACACATTTGCTATGACTGTACTGGTATGTCAGGTACTCCATTTCAGTCTGTATTCTAACCTATCATGCTGACTAGAGGCATATCAGTGTACTACATGTCTTACCTTTGATTGGCCTACATATTAGTGTCTGACTTCCTACCCTTCAGAACTAACATCCCACTGCCTGACCTACTGTAGTCTGTCTGTGTCGACTTGGGTGGAAGGTTACCCATAGGCATCAATCAGAGGCCATAGCACCTCTGTATGTGTTTGTATTCACCTGTCCTGCTGGCTGAGACTGTTGTTGGGTATGTGAACCTCCCAGACTGGTATGTGTGAGTCATATGGACACATATGTCACCCAGTACATTTCCTGCTGTGGGATTTGTTGCCCTGTGTAGTACTGGCTACTGTGGTGACTCCAGTATCTGTTACAGGTCTCATGGTACCACTCTGGGTATCTACTATCTGCTGGCATACCATGCAGCCACCCGATTCTCTTTCATGCTCACATCCATACCATAGATACAGGTAACAACACATTCTACTCCATTCAGCAATTGGTAGGTTGACTGACTTACCTTGTGGGTGTGCCAGTATTGAGGATGGTGCTAGAGGGCTGCCTATGTCGGATGCACATAGTATACTCCCTATACATGGTTGAGCACAGGTAGTGTCATGTTTGGCATCCCTTTTACTGTATGTGCAAGTCAGAGAGAGGTGTCATTCCCTGGGTCCCTATTGTGTCAGTGTTTGTGCTATGTGTTGTCTCTTTGGCAAGCCCAGAGCATACTGGGCATGCCTCCATCTGCCTATTGGGGCAGGCTCAGGTTGTTCCTCCTCCCAGTCACTCTGTGCCTGTACAGGCCTTGGCATTGGTGGGGGGCTGTGTGGCCCTGCCCCGTGCTGTTCCTGCTGCAGCTGTTTCCACAGGATCATATTGTGTAGCATGGCACATACCATAACAATTTGAGTACATGTAGCTCTTGAGTACTGTAAGGCACCACTGGATGTGTCCAGGCACTGGAACAGTGACTTGAGCATCCCAAACACATGGTCTATTATAAGTCTGGTCTGTGCATGTGCCTCATTATGGCATTCTTGTTCTGGTGTGTGTGCATTTCTGATGGGTGACATCAGCCACAGCTCCAGTGCATAACCAGCATCCCCCACTAGGTGGCAGTAAGGGATGTCCCCATTGGGAAATATCTGGTACAGCTGCATCAGATGCCAGATGTGGGAATTGTGATAGCTTCTAGGGCAGCCAGCACACACATTCATTATAATTCCCTTGGCATCGCACATGACCTGGCAGTTGATGGAGGGGAAGCCCTTGCGGTTGATGTAGACCCTACCCTGATCACCGGGTGGTGCTTTGATACATATGTGCATGCAGTCTATAGCACCCACTACCGCAGGGTATTCTGCTATTTGGTGGAAGAGACGCATATTGCTGGCCAACCTAACGGGTGTTGAGGAAATATACGTCCTCACCGGCATGTGCTGACATGGCATCCAGGAACTAGTGGAATACTCTGGATGCTGAGGCCTGTGAGATTTCCATGATATCCCCAGTTGAGCTTTCGGAGGTACCTGTGGCTAATATTCCTAGGCCTACACATACCATGGTATCCACTGGGATGGGGTCCCCTCTGTTAGTTCGGTGTGTCAGGTGTGGCCAGCACAGCTCAGCAATTTGCTGTAGGAAGTCCCTGTCCACCCTATTGTGCTCCACTATCTCCAGCTCATGTAGCCCCTGGTAGGTTACCCTGGGTCTGTACACTCTTCTACATCTCCTGACTGTGGGTTGGTCGAAAGCATTCACATCCTCACCACCCTCAGCCTGTTCTACATGTTGTTGTATGATGCCTGCTGCAGCCCCTATCATTTTGTTGTTTTGTCTGTTAAAAGTTCCTCGCTTGTATACACTGGTGGTGTAGAGTATGGGAAACACCAGAGAGGAAGGTGTTTGCATAGTTTATAGTACTGTTCTGGTCTGGGCTGGTCTGCTGCCTGTGTACTTGGCTGATTCTGATACATTTCACCTGCCAGCTATGCTAGTTCTCCTAGATTACCTTCCTACTGATGTTTTCCCTTCCCATTGCCTTCCTATTTAAGCCCGGGAGCATGCTGCGCAAACACAGTGCTCAAATGTGCACAGAGCTGCTATTTCTTGGTTTGCTTTTTTTTTCTTTAAAACCCGGTGCGTGGTGCGCACACCTACTTGGACAATGTAAAGAGTGCTAGGCAGCCTCAGACACACCCCCTTGCCTAGCTGTGCTAAGCTAGGAGCAAACCTGAGCTACAGGGCTCCAGTCCGCTTACAGTGTGCCTGAAACACCCCCCTATGATGTCAGCTAACTCCTAGGCTTGCACCAAGCTATTCCTGCTCTTACACTGTTGGGAGCTGACTAGCATGCAGGGGAAATCTGGGATTCACTATTGTTCCCCTCATTTGCATAGGATTGCCTGCTAATGAATAGTTACATGCCCCACACTGTGCCTCCTCCCTTAGCAACCACTATTCACTGGCCATGTTGTCTTCTGCCTGTCATTGGGTATAATGGCAGAATACTGATTTTAGTTAGAATGCTTATTGTAGGTTTATTTTCTTTTTTCCCCTGATCCCATTTGTGCGCTGCTGCCCTAAGCTTAAACAGCCAAGATCGGCTAAAAAAAATAAAAGTTGATTTTTTTTTCAAGTGTTTTCCATGCCAGTGGCCTTATACTTAGCCATTGGCATGCTTTCTACATGATATCCACCCTTTATTTGGAGATGTCATGGCTCTGAATTGTAATTTGCAGAAATGTACTCCATTACTGGCGGAGTACATTTCTGCAGATTACACTTTTCCTGGACGGCCGGTTTCCCCCTTCCTGGATCACAAATTCACCTAATTTGCATGGATTTCTCCTGCAAATGGGGTAATTTGCATACAAGGGCTGAGTCTCTGCAGGTCTAGTGCAGGGGTGCTCGTGCATGCCCTTACAGGTTATTCCTGGATCGCACAGCAGTCATATTACCTGCTGGAGCTCCTGCACTAATCCTGCATGCCGTGCAAGGCTTGCAAAATCCAGGGGAATGTGTTGGTTTCTTTGTGGTTTGGATTACCATGGATGTGTTCATAAATGTGTGTTTTAATTGATCTTTCAGTTTTACCTATATAATATGCTGGACATTGATAACTCTTTGCTAAATAAACAACCCTGGATGTATTGCAGTTACCTTTTTGAAAGGTAACATGACTTTTAAGAATGTTGTCCAGTGTAAGGGTTTGTACCTTTGTAATGTATGAACACTGTTTGCAACAACCGCATGGATATGTTCCCACTTCTTGGGATAAAATCCCTGAAATTTTATTTTCAAATAATTGCTTAAAATGTTTGGCTGTTTTGGTAATAAATGTTGGTACTACCCCCACCATATTATGAATATCTTTATTAACTTTAAAAATATTCCAGTTATGCTTAACTACATATCAAATATCATTGGAAAAATAATTGTGTTGGATGGTAAATGCTTTTTCATATTTTACTTCACTAGTACCTTGGGGTGACTTACTAAGCTCCAGACCTAATAGGGGTTTGAATCCCCCCAGCCATCATACACTTCTTTGATCAATTTGTAAATTAGATTCTCTGGATATCCCTTACTATTAACATAAGTTTGAGTTTCAGAAGTTCATCTTACACCTTTTCATACTGGGATGTCATTCTTGCAACACGAATAGCCTGATCTTTTACTAAACATTTCTTTTGAAAAAAAGGATGACAACTAGAAAAGTGTAAGTAGGTCCTGCTAAAAGTTTCTTAAACCCCTGTCCTGTGTGATATATCAGAGTATCCAAATAATTAATATTTTCCTTATTCTAGCTGTAGGTGCATTTTAAATATTGAGTGGTGCTATTCAGGTAGGTGAGGAAGGAAGGAATTTCAACATCTGTGCCATCCCACAAGATAAAGATGTCATCCAAAAATCTAATGTACAAGTGGAGGTTCTTTACAAACTTACTAAATAAATACTGGTTTTCCCACCCTAATAACAGTATTAGAAAAAGATTGGGGAGCATGCTGCACCCATGGCAACACCCTTAATTTGCTAAAGGTACTCACCTTCAAAAAATATAAAATTATTTTCCAAAATCAGTGACAAAAATTCCACCTATAAAGTAACTGTATTTTGAGATAGTGAGGAAAACCTATGGATAGTACTGTGGAATATTTCTAGTCCTTCGTGTTTAGGAATAACAGAAAACTAATCAATGACATCTATTGTTAAGAAAATTCTTTAGGTGACCCAAGAAATCTCATGAGTCTTTTATAAGGTGAGGTGTTTCTAAAATCATGGGTTTCATTCACTGGTCAACAAGTACTGCTATAGGGTGGGTGTTCAACCTCTGTGTTGAAACAATGGTCAAATGGGGGGGTTCACATCTTTGTGGATTTTTGGAATGCCAAAAATAGTGAGGATGATAGGCTTAGGCTTAGAAAGAAATTTAGAAATCTCTACATCGTTACGCTGGTCCAGAATGTACTCTTCCAAATAAGAGTCAATTCTCTGTGTGCAATGTCAATCTGATTTCTGGATGCAAGAGAATATATATTTGTGTTATGTAAAATGTCTGACATCACATTTGAAGAATCATTAGTCTCAAATAAAATAACACCACCCCCTTTGTCAGGCTTCATTATTCATATGTTACTGTCTTTTCTGAATAAGTCTAAAAGTTCTTTTTCTTTTTTTGGTAAGGTTATAAAATATCCTTTTATTCAGGGAATACATAGCGTACATGGGTCTATATTAGAACATCAAAGTTTGAAAACATCGAATGTTCTAATATTGAACCCAAAACAGCGAACGCTGAAAATAGTGAAGCTGCAGAACACCAAATTTTTTCCTAGGGAAAGAATTTGGTTGGCCATTTCTGTGGCTTCGCTATTTTCAGCACTGTGGTGGAAAGTTAAGGGTCGGGTTCAGGTAATTGTGCGATTGTGCAGACATTAGGGTTAGTGCACGGGTTAGGTGAGTTAGGGTTAGGGCGCGGGTGAGATGAGTGTGTGATAGTGACAGACTTTAGGGTTAGGGCATGGGTTAGGTGAGTTAGGGTTAGGGCGCGGGTCAGGTGAGTGTACAATAGTGACAGACTTTAGGGTTACGGCGGGCTAGGTGAGTTAGGGTTAGGGCGCAGGTGAGGTGAGTGTGCGATAGTGACAGACCTTAGGGTTAGGGTTTGGGTTAAGGTAAGTGGATAGATAGTAGTATATGTACAGTTTAGTGTAGGGTTAGATGTAGGATTTTAAGTGTATGTGTGTGGATTGCTGTTTTTTTGGTGTGCTTGTGTTGTGTGTGTGTTTCTCGGAACAGCAATTTTTTTCCCAGGGAAAACATTCACTTTTCTGAGCATTCAATGATATCAGATTTCGAGATTCCAAGTTCGAGCTTATGGTATTCAATGTTTTGGAATTTCGATAATATGATATTGCCCCAGCATACATACCCTGTATAGTTGCCTTTTCAAATAATTGGATGGTAGGATGGAGGGGTGAGTTAAAAGTGCTGCATTTCTTAAGTGAATTCTTGTAACTTGATGTAGCCTAACCATCTTTATTGGTCTTATCATGAAAAAAAAAATATTAAAGTTCAACTTTCTTGTGAATAACTTTAACTCCACCAATGAATCTGTGATATCGACTCCACTTGTGGGAATACATTTAAAACTTTTTAGAAATAGTGTAAAATGGTCTTTAGTAATAGGGTAACAGGTGTAATTATAAATAATAAAACTTTTGTATGAACAAGTGACACCATCACATGCAATGTATATCTCCTCTTCCCTCCTCCCTGCCAGTGGTAGTTCTTCTGAGGGGAATGGTAAGGGGCTTGTTGGGGGTACTGCCCTGAATCTACTACCTGTTTGGAATGACTTTTTTAACCAGTGTTCGGATCCTATTTATATTTGGATTCTGAGTTTGCTTAACGTAATTCTGTACCTTTCTACTTTTCCTGCTTAGAAGAAGTAGTGTACTAAAGCAATTAAATGATATCCTGTCCTACTCTGAGTGATGACTGGGCATGAAGTCATGGGTTACATGATTTTAACTATGAAGAAATAAAGCCAGTCTTCAGGACATCTTAGTGCATTTTTGTTACTGCTCACTGGTTCTGATTAATTTCATTCAGACCATGAAAACTATAAACTTCTTACTAGTGTTATTATAAAATGGTTTATTACAGTATGGCAAATACTATCACAAAGTTGTTCTGATTACTCCAATGAAAGAGCTCACTGTACAGAAGGTATAATAGAATAATATGACTAGTCTGCAGAGATATACCTCTGGATTCTGTATGACTTACACAACGTGCAGGATCAGTGCAGGAGCTCTAGCAGGCAATATGTCTGCCATGCGATCCAGGAACAGCCTGCAGGGACGTGCACAAGCACTCCTGAACTAGTCCTGCATGGACTAAGCCCCTGTATGCAAATCACCCCATTTGCAGGACAAATCCATGCAAATGAGGCGAATTTGCATTCCAGGAAGCTTGCAACCGGGCATGCAGGACTAGTGCAATCTGCAGAAATGTACTCGGTTAGTAACCGAGTACATTTCTGCAAAATCCAAAATGGAGCCATGACAGCTCCAAATAAAGGCTGCATTTCAGTCAGAAAGCATGCCAATGGCCAGATATAAGGCCATTGACATTGCAAACAACCTAAAAAATAAAAAAAATCAACTTTTATTTTTTTTAGCCGATCTCTGCTATTTAAGCATAGGGCAGCGGCGCGCAAATGGGATCGGGGAAAAATAATAAAATAAACTGAAAATAAGCATTCTAACTAAAATCACTATCCAGCCATGCGAGTCAATGGCAGTCAGAAGACAACATGGTCAGTGAGTAGTGGTTGCTAAGGGGAGAGACTCAGTGTGAGACATGTAACTATGCATTAACAGGCAATCCTATGCAAATGAGGGGAATGATAGTGAATCCCAGTTTTCCCCAGCATGCTAGTCAGATCCCAACAGTGTAAAAGTAGGAATAGCTTGGTGCAAGCCCAGGAGTTAGCTGACATCATAGGGGTGTGTGTCAGGCATATTGTAAATCGATTGGAGCCCTGTGGCTTGGTTTTGCTCCAAGCTTAGCACAGCTAAGCAAGGGGTTGTGTCTGAATCTGCCTAGCACTCTTTACATTGCCTAAGCGGGTGTGCATGCCATGCACTGGGTTTTAAAGGAAGAAAAAAAAGCTAAACCAGGAACTAGCAGCACTGTGCACATTTGAGCACTCTGTTTGCACTGCATGCCCCCGGGCTTAAACAGGAATGGAATGGGAAGGGAAAACAGCAGTAGGAAGGTAAGTAAGGAGAACTAGCATAACTGGCAGGTGACATGTATCAGAATCAGCCAGTTACACAGGCAGCAGACCAGACCAGCCCAGAACATTACAATAAACTATGCAAACACCTTGTTCCCCTTCATAAGATCGGATGGATGGAAGCTAAAAATTCATAATCTCAAGACAAGAATCTCAAACTTCCATTCACTCAAAATTGTGAATGGGAGCCTTAGATTAAAAAAAAAATTAACTTACCTTATTGCAGGGGTCCAGGTCCCCCTGTACTCTAGCAGTTTAAATGTGAATGTTCCGTGATCGCACTATAGCGGAGGAATGGAAAAATCTTCCATTTTGCACTTATGCGTATAGCGCAGAATGGAAGATTTCCTTTTCCTTCACTATAGTACGATATAGGAGTAGGTATATCTAAGAAGGGGGGTGTGGGGGTGCAGGGGGTGAGGTCCCCCTGCGAAAACATTTGAAAGGTGTAATTTTGTTTTTTTGTCCCTTTCATATGTTCGAGTTTCTCTAAATTTGAGATTCTGGTTTCGAGTTTATGACTTTTGAGTTTAGAGAAATTTGATCTTATGAAGGGGAACCCAAACACCTTCCCTTCTGGTTTTTCCCACACTCTACACCACTGGTGTATACAAGCGGGAAACTTTTAACAATCAAAACAACAAAATGATAGGGGATGAAATAGCTATCATACAACAACTTGTGGAAGAGGCTGAGGGTGGTGAGGAAGTGAATGCTGTCAACCAACCCGCAGTGAGAAGACAGAGAAGAGTGCACAGACACAGGGTAACCTACCAGGGGCTACATGAGCTGGAGATAGTGGAGCACCATAAAGTAGACAGGGACCTCCTACAGCAACTTGAGCTGTGCCGGTCATGCCTGACACACAGAACTAACAGAAAGGAACCCATCCCAGTGGACACTAAGGTATGTGTAGGCCTAAAAATACTAGCTACAGGTATCTTCCAAAGGCCAACTGGGGGTATGATGGGGATCTCACAGGCATCAGCATCCAGGGTACTCCACCAGTTCCTGGATGCCATGTCAGCACATGTTGGTGAGAACGCATATTTCCCCAACACCTGTGAGGTGTTGGACAGCAATATGCAACTGTTCCACCAAATAGCAGAATATCCTGAGGTAGTGGGTGCTATAGACTGCATGAACATATGCATCAAGGCACCACCCGGTGAGCGGGGTAGGGTCTACACCAACCACAAGGGCTTCCCCTCCATCAACTGCCAAGTCATGTGCGATGCTCAGGGCATAATACTGAATGCGTGTGCTGGCTGCCCTGGAAGCTACCACGATTCCCACATCTGGCATCTGACGCAGCTGTACCAGAGATTTGCCAATGGGGACATCCCTCACGGTCACTTAGTGGGGGATGCTGGATACACACTGGAGCCGTGGATGATGACACCCATCAGAAATGCACACACACCCGAACAAGATCTCCATAATGAGGCACATGCACAGACCAGAATTATAGTAGAGCATGTGTTTGGGATGCTCAAGTCATGGTTCTGGTGCCTGGACACATCTGGTGGAGCCTTGCAGTACTCACCAGTACCTGTACCCAAATTGTCATCGTATGTGCCATGCTACACAATATGATCCTGTGGAAACAGCTGCAGCAGGAACAGCATGGGGCAGGGCCACACAGCCCACCAACATTGCCAAGGCCTGCACAGGCACAGAGTGACTCGAAGGAGGAACAACCTGAGCCTGCCCCGGTAGGCAGAAGAAGGTGTGCCCAGTATGCCGTGACCTTGGCAAAGAGGCAACGCATAGCACATACACTGACACAGGAAGGACCCAGGGAATAAAACAGTAAAAGGGATGCCAAACATGACACTACCTGTGCTCAACCATGTGTAAGGAGTGTACTATGTGCATCTGACATAGGCAGCCCTGCAGCACCACCCTCAATACTGGGACACCCACAAGGTAAGTGACTCACACATGCCAGTCAGGGGGGTTCACATACCCAACAACAGTCACAGCCAGCAGGACAGGTGTAGACAAATACCAACAAAGGCTGTGCTATGGCTCTGAATGATGCCTATGGGTAACATTCCCCCCAGGCCTACTCAGACAGACCACAGTAGGCCAGGCAGTGGGATGTTAGTTCTGAAGGGTAGGAAATCAGAAACTAATATGTAACTAAATCAAAGCTGAGATCTTTAGTATACTGTTATGCCTCTAGTAAGCATGATAGGTTAGAATACAGAATGGAATGGAGTACCTGACATACCAGTACCGTCATAGCAAATGTGTAAAGGTGTCAGGTGTGCCCTCCCATCCTACATAGTAATGTAATAACAGTCATGTGTGCCTCCCCAATCCTGTGTAGAAATGTAGAAATAGTCAGGTGTACCCCCCATACTATGTAGTAATGTAACAACAGTCAGGTGTGCCCCCCATCTTGTGTAGATATGTAGAAATAGTCAGGTGTGCCCCCAATCCTGTGTAGGAATACAGAAACAGTCAGGTGTGCTCCCCCCAACCCTACTTAATTATGTAGTAATGGTCTAGTGTGCCCCCCAAATGTGATGTACACACATCATAACAGTCAGGTGTGCCCCCCCCACAACCCTATGTAGAAATATAATAACATGTATGTGTAGGACTAACACCAGTGGAGCAGTGGAGCACTGATGAACAGAGGTGGCCAAGGTAGCAGGATAGGTTGTAGCATCTGCACAATATGTAGGTATGTGTGTGTTAGGTTGGTGTGTATCCATAATGTGTGGGAGTGGTCGGTATGTATGCATTTTGAGGTAAGCCTGGTGGTCATTGCCCACTACCGCTGATGACAGGGACAAGTCCACACAACCGCTGTGCCATACACAATACCCATCAGTACAACAGAAGGTAGCAGTAAGCCATTGCAAATGTATGGTGGTAATATGTGTCACCTTCTGAAAGACTGACATGGCATGGCTGCTGGTCAACATATACAAGCAGTACACAGGGGAAACAACCCCAGACATACAGTATATATTGTGTCACTGTGAAATGGACACAGCCTTGGAAAAGTACATACAGGTATGCATCACATTATTTGGTCCTGTAGTGGAGGATACTAGTGTTGTGTGTCCAAACAGTCACAGATGACAAAGGAGGTAGGACTGATGTATTGGGAACCAGCTGAAGTACCTACACATGCATGCATAACTGGAATGCCCAATGCATATCTTTGTGTCGGATGCAAGTAGTACCCATAGCACACATGTACCCAGCTCATGCAAACACCACCTACAGGCACCTCTCTGGTCATATCCCTGCTGTGGGGAATGGGTACGGTAAGACCCCACCTGCATATGGCAATAGTGAAAGACAGCAGCATGCAGTGCAGGTGTCCCATGCAGGTGTGTCCCTAGCTGTAGGTAGCACTCTGCCAGCATCCACACCACCTGAGCAAGACTGGTAGGAGATATTGGCATGAATACCTATCATACCTACCCTGTCACCCCAGGGGAATATACTGCATGGTGGTCTGGGACTGTAGGACTGACAGAATGCAATGAACTGTCACATCTGGCATGCAACAACACCTAATGCCCCACAGGCATCTGCCAAAGGCCTGTGTCTCACACGTACTGCCAATGCATGTTATGGCACGGACACTCAAATAACAACACAACACATCCAACATAAGCCATATGCAAGGCCATGTGGACAAACCATGGTAACATGTCCACCATGTCCCACTGCATGACTTGTAGACCAACAGTAACACACACCTGTGATGGGGCGATAGCCTTAGGGAAAGTTTCAGAGAATGTATGCATAATGTACGGAAGAGGTTAGAATAACAGAGGGGAGGTGGGAGCATGGGCAGCATGGAAAGTACAGGATCTGACACCAAGCTGTGTGCACGCACTATCCCTGGTTGCAAACACATACATGGGTGGCTACACACCTGCCAGTACACCACAATAGGGTATATGTCCTGACCCATGGCCCCTGCCCCTGGGTGACCTGTGCGAATCTGTATAGCTGTGTGGCATTGGCACAGAAATATAAGCCCCAATTGTCATGTTGATGGGCATACAAGTATGGGATCCTCTGCCAGTACTGTATCAAGGTGCTGAACTGGATACACAAACCCAGCATCAGTTGTCTGCAGCTCCCCATCTAGAATGGCATAAGTTACCATGAATACATAGGTGTCTGCCCACAATACTGGACACAGCCACTGTCGACCTTGTCACCCAAGACATCACTGTGAGCAAGAATGTCCACCTGACAGCACATGAGGGCAGAAAACATCACTGTGTATAGCAGTACATGTCTGACTATCTCTGCTAACAGCAGTACCATGCAGCTGAAGCAGCACAGACACAATCACCTACAGTACACACTATCCCCTGCACAGTTTGTCCACATATTGCCAAATGATCAATGGATACCCTGCAGAAACAGTATGCTACCTGAAGATGTACACCACAAAGGTCTGCACTGCAGTACAAACTACCTGGACTCAATCCACACATTCAATACAGATGGGCATACTGGGCATGCTCACACACTTAGAGAAATGTAGGCAATGTCAGTCAACAACATACTGAAAGGTCATACTGGGCATGCTCACACACTTAAATGAAGGCCATGTCTGCAAACCCCAGTGGACCAGACATATCTGGCAGTTGCAGATGTTACTGCAGACACTCCTCAGTATGCACCACTCATGCTTTGCACACACAGTGGAAAGGAATACAGAGATATATCTAAGGACAACACACTATAATAAGCCAAAGGTAGATGTACATAGATGTGTGGAAAAGGGTGATTGTGACAAGGAGCCATCCAGGCCTGTCCCACCCAGCACACAGCCAAAGGTCTACAACCACATGAGGTTCAGATGTCACTCACTGTAGATACTAGCCACTGGTATCTGTCAGCATGATTGACTATGTGGTGTGACTATGTGTGGCTAGCTGTGCAACATGACTGTACAAAGAAGTAGTCATCTAGCAGCTGTATACACATACCTGTGAATTATGACCCTGTGTGTGCGTGCATGTGATTTGTCAACCTCTAGATGAATGGGTTATGGCCAATGCACACACACTGCCCTCCCCATAGCCCTACTATGACAAGCCTGCTGAGGTCATCCACTGTGAAATAGACTTTCTGGAAAGTTGTAGTCCAGTAATCTCTGTGGCATGTTCTATAGCTGTGTACTGCTATAGTGTGCTAAAATAGGTAGGAGTTCTAATCCTATACTTGGCAAGTGTGTGTGTGTGTGTGTGTGTGTGTGTGTGTCTGACTCTGTGTACAGAGCAATGCTTTTTAGGGTAGTAACACTCCCTACAATTCAAATACTCTAATTTGGCAAGGCTGCTGATGTCATCCACCTAGAAATACACCTCTGGGAAGGTTGTACTCTAGTAATGTCCATAGCGCATCCCATAACTGCTATAGTGTGATAAAGTAGTTAGGTAAGAGTTCTAATCCTGGACTTGGCAATTGTGTAAGTGTTTATGTCTGCCTGACTCTGTCTGTGTAGAGAGCAATGCTTTTTAATGTAGTCACACTCCCTACAATTCAAATGCTCTACTTTGGCAAGGCTGCTGATGTCATCCACCTAGAAATACACCTCTGGGAAGGTTGTAGCCCAGTAATCTCTGTCGCATGTCATCCACCTAGAAATACACCTCTGGGAAGGTTGTAGTCTAGTAATATCCGTAGCATGTCCCATAACTGCTGTAGTGTGATAAAATAGATAGGTAAGAGTTCTAATACAAGACTTGGCAATTATGTGAGTGTTTGTATGTGTGTCTGTCTGACTCTGTTTGTGTAGAGAGCAATGCTTTTTAGGATATTCACACTCCCTACAATTCAAATGCCCTACTTTGGCAATCCTGCTGTCATTCGCTGTGAAATACACCTTTGGGGAAGGGGCAATCCAGCAATTCCCATGGTGCATCCTATAATGGCATAATGCTGTAGTGTGATATTGAACTCTGGTAGGGGTTCTATTCCCACACATGGCAGTTGTGGATGTTTTGTGTGTGATTCTGTCTGTGTAGGGAGCAATGCATTTTAGGCTAGTTAAACTCACTACAGGGCAAATGCCCTACTTTGGCAATCCTGCTGCTGTCATTCACAGTGAAATACACCTTTGGCCAAAGGGCACTCCAGCAATTCCCATGGTGTGTCCTCTAAGAGCATCATGCTGAAGTGTGATTTAGAACTCTGGTAGGGATTATAATCCTACACATGGCAGTTGTGGATGCTTTGAGTTTCTATGTCTGTGTAGGGAGCAATGCATTTTAGGCTAGTCACACTCACTACAATTCAAATGCCCTACCTTGGCAATCCTGCTGATGTCAGTCACTGTGACATACACCTTTGGGGAAGGAGTACTCCAGTAATCTCCATGATGTGTCTTATAACAGAGTAGTGCTGTAGAGTAATATACTAGTTATGTAGGAGTTCTAATCCCAGACATGACAGGTGTCTGTGTTTGTCATTCATATCCTGTGTGGTGGTGCTTGTGAGTGTGTAACAACTGGACTCAAGGTAGAGCGGGTTTTGCAAAATTCTTACATGGTGGGCCAAGTATATATCACAATGTCCACCGTATATGGATGACAGATGTGAAATAGCCGAGAGGCTGGTGTGAAAATCTATACCCCTAAATGTGACATCAATGCCAGCTGAACAATGTTAGTAACCCTTGTATTAGCCCGGGGAACACTCTCAACCCAGGTCTCATACACACACACACTTGCCTAAGGAACAGCTGCTATGTTGGTAGTACCCTGCATATTGACCACTAATAATAACCATAGTGTGATTGCAGTGGGCTACGGATGGCATTGCACCCTGTCCATCAGTCCAATAGGCATGTACATGCCAACAGTGCACCTCCCCCATGTTCCCCACTAGACACCTGCAACACCTGTGATGCCATCAAATGTGACCCATAAAGGACATACCATGTCTGAAACACAAGCCCTGTATGAACAGATGCCACTGACAGCAGGGAATACTGGTAGCATGCTAACACTGTGGGTGCAGGGTTAACCTGCTCTTCATTAACAGTTCCCACCACATGAGACTAGGACTGGCACATCTGATGATAATGATCTGTGTACACAACATGGGCAAGACACCCCAAGTACAGTTCCACATGTCGCTGTACATGCATGTGGGAGGTGTGCACATCCCAGACACTGTCCATATCATGGACTAAGGAACACATACATGGCAAGCAATGCACAGCGTTGGCCACATGCAATAGTCACCCAGGTGACTGGATGGTGAATACAATACCCGCCTGTGTGGGCAACTCCAGACACTACACCCCTGAGCCACAATGCAGGCCATTGTCATGTGGCCTGATTCCAAGGTATACCCATCATCTAGCCTTGTATAGCCATCTGGCACCGTTAACCACAACACACCCGTGAAGCAGTGCACACATGCATGTCAGTACTGGCACCCATGTCTGTGTGTGAGGTGTATGATGTGTATCACCACATTCACACTCACTACACCCCCATTGGCATACTGAAGCATGCTGTCTGATGTCAGATACCTCCACATACCCTTGCACATATAACCTCCGTATGATCCCTGTGGTGCATGTGATACCTACACAGTACTGAGTTGTGCCAGTCCCACTAGTGATGAGTTGTATTCCTGGCCCTGCCAAGTGTGGCAATGTGTGTGCATCCCTGTGAGAGTGTGGTTGTGTTGACGCTGACACCTGTTCATGTGGATAGGCAAGTGTACTACACCTGCCACATAGCTACCATATCCCTGTTGTAGATGTCACTCACCATCACATATACATTCTGAGGGGGCCCCAACATATAACCTATGTGGAGCATCCAATAACTGCATGAACATGTGATAACACTACATAATCATCAGGGGTTTGATACCCTGTACTGGTAGGTGTGATACACCAACATGCTTAAGTTTTAGTCTCCCACCCCTCCATGGCTTTTCTGTGCCTCTGTCTGCCTCTCTAACTTCCTCTCTGGTGGATGTGGCAGTTTACACCTGCTTTGCTTAGGCAGCAGCATGTGTATTTTAAATGATGCTCAGGATCAGCTGATGGCCTCTGCAACATAGCCAATTGCAAGGAAACACTCACCAATATCTAGGAACATCATGCTGGTGTTGGGCCTTTCATTCACTGTGAGCAGGAACTCGATCTGTTGTTTGGCAAACAGCATCTCAGATGGATTGGGGTTTACCTCTAACAACATACACTGTGGAAACAGGCCAACACAGGAGGGGGATGTGCCTGATCTAACTACAGACTGTAAGTGCTGCTATACTACATTTGGACTAATGTTGGTTTAACAGGGTATGTGTAGATATGGCTGTCCTACATGTTTTCATACCTGCCATGTCAGTGCTATGTTTATGAGGGAATACCCATCTGTAGGACCATCTGCAGACTGGCCAGTGTGTGGTACCTTTTGTTTCAGGTGTTACCCACAGAGCATCTATCTGTGAACTGCAGAAGTTAGTGTGAGGATTGCAGACTGTAGATGGTGACAGCCATATGAGTTACTGAATTCATATCCCTCATAGGACATATGGAGCAACAAACCCTGTTACAACAGTAAATGTATGAGGTTATCACAGCAACATGTCAATATTGGCCCTGTGTATGTGCCACCAGCCACAACCCTGTCAACCTTTATACAGCTGTCATGCAGTAAGAGGTGCATATGTAATGTACGCCATAATTAGTGACAGCATATCTGATAACAAGCCAGTGAGATATCAGACTGCTACACATGTAATGTATAGTAGGGGTTATATTTGATGACATAACCTGGGCATTCTGTGGTTGTGTGCACAGTACTGAGGTCTGTGTACTTATGGTGATTGTCAGCAGTGCATGTATTGTTAATATGTACCTTGGCCTGTGTACAGACTGTGGTAGATGTCATTGTTCTTGGTCCTGTTCTATCTGATGTTACATGCTGATCCACTGTATATCACCCTGTCAGCTTACATGTTTGTAGGGCCATACACGCACATGTCCCATACCACAGACAGGCAGCGGATCACACTGTGTAGCGGCCCACTATATGTAGGGTTAGTGTGCAAGTGGTACATATGAGGTTGGTGTTGAACAGATAGTCCACACACTGCAATACTATGCTAGCATTCTATATGTAGCTGTGGCTGTGTTCACATTGGTTGTGGTTATGCACTTTCACACAGGTGTATGTTACTCTGTGCTGTGGCATGCCTGTGGAGCCTGCTATATATGCAGGTACATGTGTATTCCCCCATAGGAAATGTAGGCCAGTGTTGAACCGGTCTACCTGTAGCCTGCACAGTGCTTTGTTACATGCTTAGCAGCTTAGTATACTTACCCAGTGAGATGTAATGTCCAGATACTTGCCAGATGTACTGCTGCTGGGACACCATAACAGTCATGTATGTCAGACAGAGCAGTGAGATGCTGTACAGATGTATGTCAATATCTAGTGGGTGGTATGTGGCCCTGCCACCTCCATACCAGTGGTTATTATGTGGCAGAACAGACAGGGATGTGTGAATGCATGGGGGCACATGTATACTAGTAGTTACATATTATACCCATCTACATGGCTGTTAACATCCACATTGTCAGGATTGGTCAACAAGTCTTGCACTAAGGGGTTATGTGTATACCTCTGGACTGTCCAGAGTGTGTCAGACTGTCCACATATATTGGCCATTATCTCTGCTGTAGTCCACAAGAGCAGTAGGTGCTAGCAGTGGTACTGTGCAATGATGTCCTTAGGATGTCTGTCAGTAGCCATTGGCGCACATTTTAAAAGCAGATGTGAACTCCCACACACACCATGTCTGTGAAGACAATCCCTATTACAGTAGCAATACTCTACAAATATACCTGCTATACATACCTGACATCCCCTTTCACTATGAAGTTGGGACTACAGGGGCTGAGGTAGGGCTACACTCCATGTTCAGGACATACGGTGATGATATATGTACATATACTTATCCAGATATCTATATAGACATATACATATACATATCGACATACATAGATGTATATGTACATAGATATACAAATGAATACCCAGATATATACATATACAGAGCAATATATGTCTACACATATACAGATAGAGATACATATGCACATGTATGTATGGATATCTACATATATATTGACAGTAGTAGGTATATCCAAATAGATATGTATGCACATATAGTTATTGATATCTACATATATACCAACATAACTGGGCATATCTGTACACATAGGATGTGCATACATATATAGATATATATATATATATATATATATATATATATATATATATATATATATATATATATATATATATATATATACATATACGTTTATCTATATATAGATATATCTATATATATGTATATGTATATGGGAGCACTACAGAATCCTGCAAGCCCAAAGTCCCGAAGATCATCAGGGGTGAGCTGCCTTAAGGTATGTTGAGCACAAAAAAACAGATCACACCATTAAAGACCGTTCAAACAAATATAAAATGTATAAGAAAAAAGAATGAATATGCCACCCCTTGCTCTCAAATATTTAGATAACTGAAACACTCTCAGTACAAACAACAGTTTTTGGCAGAAGCTTGGCAGCTCTTACAAAAACTGTTGAGCTGTTACAAACAGCAGTTTAAGTTGAAGCTTGCTAGCTCTTACAGGAACTGTTGAGCTGTTAAAGACAGCTGAATCACTCTTGATAAACAGCAGTTTAAGTTGAAGCTTACCAGCTCTTACAAGAACTGTTGAGCTGTTAAAAACAGCTAAAGCACTCTTGATATAAACAACGATCTAAGTAGGAGCTTCCCAGTTCTAATTAGACTGTTAAAAACTCTATTATATAAAATAAATAGTAAAACAAACAGCGAAATACAGGAAAGCGCTTTTGGTTATGCTTAACCTTCTCCAGATTCTGTTAGAAATAAGAAAAACTTCCTTTTTATATAGAAAGCAGTTGCCACTCCCATTCTGAAGACATCATTCCTTAACGTGAAAGCTTAGATTGTATTCACTTTGTATTTCTCAGGCCTCGCTCTTTTAATATAGGTTTTAGGGGTACTACCCCATTCAGTCCTGGGGGATGATCTGCTCTCAGATCCATAATCCACCTTTCTTCTTCAGCTTCTGTTTTATTCATTAGGTCACCACCTCGTATACTTTCTTTTATGTTCGATAAAGCCATAAATCTAAGAGTGGTTCTCAAATCTAGAGATATGTTGGGAGAGACAATTAGTTACTACCTTGTTTCTTATATCACATATGTAGCGAAGAATACGTTCCTTGAATTTTCTGTTCATTTTGCCTATATAATAGGCTATGCAGATACTACAGGTTGTAACATATACTAGGTTGCTGCTATTGCAATTCACTAGTTTTTAACAGTCTAATTAGAACTGGGAAGCTCCTACTAAGATCGCTGTTTGTATCAAGAGTGCTTTAGCTGGTTTTTAACAGCTCAACAGTTCTTGTAAGAGCTGGTAAGCTTCAACTTAAACTGCTGTTTATCAAGAGTGCTTCAGCTGTCTTTAATAGCTCAACAGTTCCTGTAAGAGCTAACAAGCTTCAACTTAAACTGCTAGTTCTTGTAAGAGCCAGCAAACTTCCACTCTAACTGCTGTTTGCATCAAGAGTGTTTCAGCTGCTAACAACAGTTTTAGCAAGCTTCAATTTAAACTACTGTTTGTAACAGCTCAACAGTTCTTGTAAGAGCTACCGTGCTTCTGCCAAAACTGCTGTTTGTACTGAGAATGTTTCAGTTATCTAAATATTTGAGAGCAAGAGGTGGCACGTTCATTCTTTTTTCTTATACATTTTATTTTGTTTGAACAGCCTTTAGTGGTGTGATCTGCTTTTTGTGCTTAGTATTTTTATTTGCCTATTACTCCACACTGCTTTGCTTGCATGGAGAATATGGAGAATTTATTAAATGGAAACAATTCTTTAGAAGCTGTAAACAAAAGGATGGCTACAAACCTTCTGTTAGGTGCACTGAATCCGTTATTAATGTTGAACTTGGAAAGCAATGAAATAGAGGTGAGCTCTGTTGAGGAAAATAAGAATAATTTTGTTGATGTATTCAAGGAAGTGGAAAATGCCGCATAGAAGTTGAAACGCTTACAATGGCAGCGCTTCCATATGGAGGCCTGCCTTCACCATCAAGAAATTCCTAGGGGACTGTGAGTTAGATGCATGCCGAGCTGTCCTGACTTGTTAGCAAAATGGCAAAAGTTAAATATTGAAGCAAGTTTTAGTTATATGAAACTTCTCATAGAGTTTTTTAAGCCCCAAGAGAAAGAATTTAGTAATCTGCTTGAAATGCCCTGGAAATCTCCCCTGATCCCTCCACAAAACTATTAGGTGTCATCATAGACAATAATCTAAAATTCGACCTACATGTTAACCAAACTATCAAAACCATCAATAAAAAACTAGGGTCACTTTACAGAATAAAAGCCTTCCTAACCCCGCCAGCTAAAATTGCCATAGCTCGCTGTCACCTTCTTTCAACCATTCAGTATGCATCCCCTCTACTTTTGAATTTAAACAAGACTGTCCTTAACAAACTCTCAATTTGCTACAACCACATTGCCAGGTTTGCCACTGGGCTGCCTTTTAGGTCACATCATTGCATCACTCTAACTCAGCTTGGGTGGCTTGAACTACCCAGCCTAATCCAGTATAACCAACTGATTATGGCCTATAAAATCCTCTATAATCCGGACAATACTCATGCGCTTAAAAATATTATCACCCCCTATAACAATCCTAGACCACTTTGATCCTCTAACAAACTACTAATTCAGACTAGCAAAATTAATAACACAGCCGGTGACTCTCTCTTTGCAAACTCTGTAAGTAGATCCTGGAACTCTCTTCCAGCTGATATTACCTTACTTTCCACCTTAGGTCAATTTAAAACTAGACTCAAACAACATTTGTCACTTAACTGGCTATGTCACTGTATCAAGCCTGGCTAACTCTCTCTAGAATGTGTAAAAATCTGTTAACCAGTTTACTGTGTAATTTAATTTAATCCTGACTTGTGCTCAGGACTAACTGTAACCTGTGGAACTTGTTTAACTTGCTTACTTATGTAATCTCTGTAAATAGTCTGTTTGTAATATGTAATGCTGGTATTATGTAATACTGTATCTGCTTAGCCTTGGAGCTTTTCTCCCTGGGCCTCCGCTGAAAATGGACATGCATCCAGTCGGACTATCCCGGTCAACAAATGTAAAATAAAAATAAAATAAAATAAAAATGAAACAAAGAGAACTAGAAGAAATGGATCTGACAGAAAGAAATCTATCACAACTAATTACATTACAAGAAAAATTGGATACATATGATACTAAACTTAAAGTAGTCAAATGTGACAAACTAGCTAGAGACTATAAAGATTTAAAAAATGGCCATTTATTTGAATGGCCGAAAGAACAACGAGAAGGCACGAACATGTTAAGAAAGTGAAATGTAGCCCCAGAGCAGTTGGTTTCAGAACCATTAAAAGAAGGGTTCAGACCCTTTAGGAAGCTCAACAACAGAACTAATAGTAATAATAATAATAATAATAATAATAATAATAAAAAAAATGGGAAAATATACGAGGACTAGCAGTGCAGGTTGATGTGCATGCTAATAAGGCATATGATACAGTGGCAAAGAAACAGAAGAATGGTTGTATAGTTCAAGAAGAAGGTTAAATTGTGGTACAAACACAGAAAGAAGATCCTATGGCTGAAGTAGGAGAAACAACAATGCCTTTGATTTCTGATAATATGACTGGAACAATCCCAAAAAAAGGATCAACACATGTACCCCTCATGCAACAACTTCCTTTTTTATTACAGACAAAAACATTCCAGAGCCCAAGACTGGCAAGCAGAGAGAGGAAAAAAAGAAAAGTGAATTAGATAACCACAACATCTCACTCATTGTAAATATTTCTGGGTTACTGCTAAGTGAGGAGCAATTAAGTGTACTTGAGGAAAGGTCTAAGTTTCATACCCTCCATACAATCACCACTACATGAAATAGTAACGGACTTGAAGTGTTTTGGTCAAAATGTTACTTTGAAGCATATATTTGGTAGGAAAGATGGTGATGAAGATGTCAAGACAAGTATATATAAAAAAATGAGTAGCTTTTTTATTCTTGCTATTCATCCTTCAGTGGAAATGTTCACTCGACTTTGCGAACAAGAGATATATGAAAACAGGCAAGGGAATAACTCTAAGCAATATTGTAAGATGACCCAAAAGGAGTTCCAAGGGTTAAATGAACTGAGGCAGTGAATAAATATTGTGATAAGACCAGCAGATAAAGGTGGAGCTATTGTGGTGATGATCTCCAATAACTACACAACTAAAATGGAAGATCTGCTTAGTAAAAAAGAAACATA
Organism: Protopterus annectens; assembly: GCF_019279795.1. Classification (NCBI taxonomy): domain Eukaryota; kingdom Metazoa; phylum Chordata; order Ceratodontiformes; family Protopteridae; genus Protopterus; species Protopterus annectens. Next base: position 811,162,661 of record NC_056745.1, read on the forward strand.
TTTAGTGCTAAGCAAAAAAGATCTAAATGTATTGATAAATAATGTAAAAGATAGCCTTTATGAGATGCTAATGAACAGGATGATAACTAAGGAGCTATATGACTTTTTTGAAGTCTCTCACCCAACTGTACCAGCAATTAGTGGACTGCCTAAAATACACAAAGATTGCCTCGAACCACCGATGTGTCTGATAGTAGCAGGTAGAGGCTGGGCCACAGAGCCACTATCTATCTATCTGGAGAATGAATTAAAGAAGCTATTGAGCAGAGCAAACACTATTATAAAAGATTCAGCAGACTTCTTGCAAAATCTACATGGAAGTATGGAAAATAGATGCTCGTTTGAAGACTTGCTTTTGGTAACTTTGGATGTAAATAATTTATGTGCATAGAAAATGAGTTTGGCATAGAATCCATTCGGAAATTTGCTAGTCCATTTCTATCTAATACCCCATTAATTTGCAGTTTACTAGAATTGGTACTGGAAAACAATGTGTTTACTTATGGCAATACTTATTACTGGCAGAGCTGGGGGTAGCAATGGGAACCCCCTGCGCTAATAGCTATGCCAATCTGGTACTTGCCCAATGGGAAAAGGAATGGTTTGATGACACCAGAAATACTTGGACCAACAAACTACTATTGTATAGTAGATTTGTGGATGATATCTTTATTGCATGGGAAGGAAGTGAAACTTCACTCAACAATTTCATTGATTTTTTGAGTATGACAACTACCTTCCTGAAATTCCAGGTTAAAAGTTCGCATCATGTAATACAATTTTTGGATGTGAAATTGAGTTTAGATCCTGTAAAAGGTATTAAAACAATCATATACAGAAAACCTATGTGGCGTAATTATATTCTACACTACTCAAGTACGCATCCCAGACATATTTTCAACAATATAGTGGACAATCAAGCAGTATGGGTATCAAAAATTTGTACAAACGAAGATGTTTATTTGATGGAACATGAGAAACTGTTGAATAACTTTATGGAAAGAGGTTATAAAGAAAAAAAGATTACTAAAGGCAAAGAGCAAATACTGGGAATATGTGAACATAAAGGTAGACCTCATTATTCTAAGAGGAGTGAACAAGAGATGAAGCAGAATAAAGAAAGCTGCTCCAAAGAACACAAAGTAAGGTGTACGATCACATATAGCACAGACAATGCAGCTATATGTGGCAATATTACAAAATATTGGCTGATTTTAACTTCAGATATTATAATTAAAGAACTGGTAGGAGAAAAAAACAGCTTTGCATTTAAGAACAAAAATAATCTAAAGAGGCTTTTATGCCAAAAAGATGGAATAGTGATGAGAAATGATATCACCCAGGCTGCTCCTACAAGGCCTAACAGAGGTACACGCAAATGTGGTTTCTGTAAAGCATGTGCTTGGATTAACACACAAGATACATTTATACATCCTGTAACAAATAAGATATATACTTTCCAAGGGCTAGTGAATTGCAATAGCAGGAACCTAGTATATGTTGCAACCTGTAGTATCTGCACAGCTTATTATATAGGCAAAACGAACAGAAAATTCAAGGAACGTATTCTTCTCCACATATGTGATATCAGAAACAAGGTAGTAACTAATTCTGTCTACCAACATATCTCTAGATTTGAGAACCACTCTTTTAGATTTATGGCTTTATTGAACATAAAAGAAAGTATACGAGGTGGTGACCTAATGAATAAAATGGAAGCTGAAGAAGCAAGGTGGATTATGGATCTGAGAGCAGATCATCCCCTAGGACTGAATGGGGTAGTACCCCTAAAACCTATATTAAAAGAGCGAGGCCTGAGGAAAAAAAGTGAATACAATCTAATCTTTCACTTTAAGGACTGATGTCTTCAGAATGGGAGTGGCAACTGCTTTGTATATAAAAAGGAAGTTTTTGTTATGTCTAACAGGATCTGAAGAAGGTTAGGGATAACCGATAGTGTTTATCCTGTATTTTACTGTTTGTTTTACCATTTGTTTTATATAATAAAGAGTTTTTAACAGTCTAATTAGAACTGGGAAACTCCTACATAGATCGCTGTTTGTATCGAGTGCTTTAGCTATTTTTAACAGCTCAACAGTTCTTGTAAGAGCTGGTAAGCTTCAACTTAAACTGCTGTTTATAAAGAGTGCTTCATCTGTCTTTAACAACTCAACAGTTCCTATAAGAGCTAGTAAGCTTAAACTTAAACTGCTGTTTATATTAAGTGTGCTTCAGCTGTTTCTTACCAGCCCAACAGTGCTTGTAAGAGCCAGCAAACTTCCACTCTAACTGCTGTTTGTATCAAGAGTGTTTCAGCTGCTGTTAACAGCTCAACAGTTTTAGCAAGCTTCAATTAAAACTGCTGTTTCTAACAGCTCAACAGTTCTTGTAATAGCTACCAAGCTTCCCCCAAAACTGTTGTTTATACTGAGAGTGTTTCAGTTATCTAAATATATAAGAGCAAGAGGTGGCACGCTCATTCTTTTTTCTTAAGATATATGGATGTACATTACCATACAATCCACCTTGGTTAAATGCAGGCCTACTGCCACCTGCCATACAGACTGTTCTATTTGTCAGTGTGCTTGTGATGGTGTCAGTTGTGCCTTGGTATGCAACAGCTATATCCCATTGTGTCAGTTGAGGTCTTTACCCCCTAGGGATTGTCTACAGTGTGTAGATAGAGGCTGCTGAACTATACATCTGCATTACTTACTGCTGATTGTTTAGTATCCTGTGGCCCATTCTGTCTTTACTATTCTACTACTTGATGGCCTTGGCCTGGACAGCAACATTTGTTAACTTTTCCAGACTACTGTATTAGCATAATTGTTTCACAGTTGCATTACTCAGTTTATATGGATGCCTGTGTCTAAACAGCTATGCAACATGGCATATACAACTGTAATAGTACACAAATAAAGCTTTCCCATTTATGCAAACCTGTGTGTGGTGTTATATCCTTTGATTTCTCTGTGGGTATATGTTGCAGGCAATGGTTGTCATTTGTATGGGTGGATCATACAGTCTCCAGTTGGTAAGGTGGTAACTGTAGGAACAGTGGCTGTTCCATATTGTGTGCACATACTACATATATAACTTACTATATATATCTCTGCGTGTGAATGTGTAGTTACATATATATCTATATACATGTGTATATGTCTATATATATATATATATATATATATATATATATATATATATATATATATATATATATATTTGTATCTGCATATATGTGTCTGTGTATATGTATCCTAGGGATGCCCATGTCATGTCTGGTCCTGGTTATGGGATCTGCAATACTTGGTAGTGTAGTGCAGGGGGGATGTGTTTGGTTGTAGGGGGAGAGTATACCTATTTGTACAAGACGTATATTGTTTGGGACCTCTCAACCCCATTAATGGTGCATGTGGACATATATGTTTTTATTTCCCCATTGTTATCTACAGATGTATGTCCGTATATACTTATATGTATATATATATATATATATATATATATATATATATATATATATATATATATATATATATATATATATATATATATATATATATATATATATATATATATATAAATATCTGCTGACATATGTATATATATATATATATATATATATATATATGTATAAAACCTGCTGTATATAATTAGACATATAGATGTAGACATATATATCTTTAGATGTAGGCATTTGCATGTATATATGTGCATATATATTTATCTGTATATATTATATATATATATATATATATATATATATATATATATATATATATATATATATATATCCACATATATAGATATGTTGTATCTGTTTAGATTTTAATATATTTACACACACTCATACATCTACATGTTGAAATACATTCTCTGTATTGTTGAATGACTGGGCTGGATGATATGTTTGTGAATACATCAGGGTTGTGTATATCTGATATGGCTTAGTGGTAAATCACTTTGTTTATGGTGTGCAGGGTCCTGGGTTCAAGACTTGCAGTTGCTGTTTATTTTGTTGTTGAGCAGAACAAGGGCCACTGGATACAGAGTGAGTAAGGCACTTTTGAGCAGTTGTAAGCTGGTGTGCGTGGAGGTAAGCACTGCTAACTTCCAGTTACAGTTTCTTATTCTCAGATAGCTTTTGAATTGCTTAACTTGTGTCGGCATTGCTCACCCCCATGTAAACAGGCTTAAACCAGCAGACTGTTGCTTAAAAGTGCATACTCCCGCTTACCCCCACGCTAATTTCTTTAAAAGAAAATGAAAAAGGGGTTGATAGGAAAGTGATGAAAAAAGAGGCACAAAGAGGGAAAGACAGTAGGGAAAATAGCCAGGGATATGCAGGAAGGGTGTAGGGAAGGTCCATAGCTGCCCATTTCTTCTACTGCAACAGCTGTGCATATAACCTGAATTTGGAGGTAGATTTGGACATTCAAACCCCTGGGAGGAGGTGACGACAACAATAATAAGTTATGATGCCAATTAGACCAGGTTACATCTGTCCAGTGGACACATGTGTGAAATAGACAGCTATGTATGGGGTGAGATTTTTTTGTGGGAACAGATTGCCCTTTTTTTCAGGTGAGAGTGGGATGTTGGGGAGTGGTAGGTATATTTAGGGAGGTAGGTTGGGTAGGTTAACAGACAGGACAAACAAGATGCATACAGAGGTGGTATATGACATGTGTGGGGGTAAACACCTTAATCGGGAGGGGTGTTGGGAAATCAGAAGCCCATGGGCTCCATAGTGGAAACAGTGGGGCTGAGGTCCCCACCCATGGGCAGTCACCACTGCACCTTCACACCCCAGAAGGTGGCTGTGCTGGGGGCTGAGTTGCAGAGCCAGGCTGGCCTTCTAGTCATGACACATGGCCCTTGAGCTTTTGTAGCAGATCACCAAACTGCTGGTTGATCTCTCTACTCACCACGACCCTGACCTGGCGAAGGGTGACAGGTGCCTGTACGCGGCCGCTCCCAAGGGGGGTGAGCCCCATCCCCTGAGGCAGTTCTGCCCAAAGGTGGTGCATGACCAATGGACAGGGAGGTCCCAAGTTGGGCCTCAGACATGCTAGTGTCCGGTGCCATGACCAGCTGAGGTGGGACAGGTGGGTCTGTTGGGAACGGCCTTCCCAAGTGTGCTATAGTGTTTAGATTTCATCTTCATATGTGGGTTAGTAATAGTCAACACATTCCAGGGTTAGGTATAACAGCATGCATAGATATTCCCATTAACCCAGACACCAGATAAGGTTGGGAGGGTGGCCTAATGGTTAAGGTGTGCGCCTTACAAACAGAAGGTGCAGGGTTTGATTCTCACAAGGGATAATTGGCTAGGCTTAAAATGGCTCACAAGGGCAGTTAGCTTAGTACTAACCTATGAACCTATGAACAGTTGCATAACGAACAACACATTCATATATGGGACCACAGTGGTAATAAGAACAGCATGCAGGTACACTGATGGCACCATGCCACCAATGTTGGGATAATTCAATATAGCACATGCATGGGAAACATTAAAATATTTGTCAAACAATTGGACAGTATCAGAACATAGGTGTCATTGCATAGCAGTTGGGGTGGGTATGTTGATTATTGTTGCAGATATGGTGGGGGGGGGAGAAAGATGTCAATTAACAACTAGTGCATTGCTGTAGTCCATATTACTTTCCTAGTAGGTGCCTTTATCTCTACCTTACAAGTCTTACTACACTACCCTATAGCCTTAGATTAGACAGTGATATGTCTGTCATCATCGTTACACATGAACTGGTTTTACCTGCAGTATACACCTCTTACCTGGTATACCTGTGGAGGGAAAGTTTGTTAACACTAACTAACTATTTCTGCACAAACTCCCAGATTCCAGGTTGCTGTTGTGCACATAGCTATCCAACTCTTTCTGCACAGACTCTGGCCATCTGTTTACCACATGCTGGTGTACCGGGACATATCTAGAATATTGCCTTCTTCCACATTTAGTGACCTGACACACACATATACATGCTTTCTTGCATGGTATATTATGTAGCACAGTGTGGGTGACAGTGATCAGTGATACTTTATTATTCAGCAAAACTACAACACTCACAATTCCCTACAATACCAGAGTGAACAGTACCAGTACAGGTTATAATGGTCTGTATTTCTCAGCACAGTGTTCCTATCCGATGTATCTGTGGGAGCAATGCTTGTTAGCACTACCTGACTGTTGCCACACAATCTTCCAGATTACACATTAGTATTATGCACATACATCTCACTCTATTACTTTACACACTCTGGGCACAGCTTGACAACATGGGGGTGTAGATAGGACATACTTGATATATTATTCTCCCAACAGTTTCACGGGTTGCTACAGTGATGGGTTTGTTCTCATAGGTGTTTGACAATTATTTGTAGTCCGTGTTTGCTGGCTAAATATCTGGGATCATCCCACAGACTTACCAGGGGGCAGGGGGATAGGCAGCAGATACAGGCTCATATACTGGACATTCTGGCTTCATCTATACAGTTGTGGGGTATGATTGTGTCTGCAGCCTACATCCACTCCCAGGATTCAGACCATGGCTATGTCTGCTACAACTTAAACACTGTCCATCACAGTTTTGTCTACTATATAGATATTGCTGTATATCTCCTATCTGCTTTCTGTCTTATTAATCCCCTGTGCTTTTGCATTCTGACCTTATATTACAACACTCTTATACAGATTCCCTAGACAGTTATATGTTGTAGGACAGTGTGGGGGACAGTGGTGTGTAATACCTCATTATTCAGCGCAACTGCATCCGTCACACTGCCATAAAATACCACTGTAAACAATAACAGTACTGGGTATCATTCTTGTATTTCTGGGCACAGTGCTGGCATCTGACAGACCTGTGGGAGAAATGTTTATTAGCACTACCTGAATGTTCTCACACAGTACCAGATTCCACATTACTATTATGCACATACATCTCACTCTGTTACTGTACACACTCTGACCACAGCTTGACAAGTTGGGGTGTAAATGGGACATACATGGCTTCTTAGTCTCATAAGGTATTGGGGAGTTGCTAGTGTGCCAGCTTTGTTCCCATAGATGTGTGTCAATCAGTTGTATTTCCTGTTTGTTGCCTGTACATCTGGGATTATCCCACTGATTTCCCAGGGGGACAGGTTGATAGGCAACCAATATGAGCCACTTTACTATACATTCTGGACATATCTATACAGTTGTGGGGTATGATTTTGTACGCAGAGTACTACCACTGGCAGGATTCGAACCATGGCTGTGTGTGCTAAAAAGACAACCGTTAACATTTCAGTTGCATGTGCTATTCAGGTTTTGTTGTCTGCATTTTTCCTGTTTTCTATGTGTCTCTCAGTTGTACTAAATGGCCTCTGGGGATTACACCTGTCATATACAGGCATTCCTACAAATTCAATTTATGGTGCATAGTGTGGGTAACAGTGCTTAATACAACAGTACTATTACATGATTGCTAATCTACATTACCATATGATACCAGAGTATACACATGCAGTCCAGCAGTTAGATCTTTATTGTCAGGCTATTACACTTTTATTGACATACAAACAATATGAGACTCTTCCTGCCATATTCTCCAGTGTATGCAGTACTTGCCTTGAACAATACAGGCTTTATACTGTCACTTAATTGACTATTACTTTTAGTTTTATCTCCTATGACAGTAAATGCATGAGTATTACTGACCTGCCTCATGTCACAACCTCACCAGGCGACTGACGTGGGCCTCCTGGTTCGCGGCCCACTTCGTTGCAGCTGTGGGGGACATAAGAGAAATATTTAGTCATACCTATCCATGATATACCTGAGCTGGCAATTATTACACATATAGTGGGGTGATACACACAACTGGAACTTCCCGTGCCACACTAGCCTCTTGGAACCACTCCTCCAAGAGGCCCTCCTTACGCTGCTTCAGGTCGGCATAGTGATGCCTGACCTGCTCACCAGTTTGGGGTATGTCAGTGGCACTGGTGAGGTCACGGGTGAGACAGTCCCAGGCCTCCGCCTTATATTGGGAGCCCTGGTACTGGCCCTGCAGCAGTCTCTGGACATGGTCTTTGACAAGGAGTCCTACCATGACTTTGAACTCCTGGAGGCACCAGCGCTGCACCCAAAAGCGCACACCTTCTCCCCTTACTGCCATTGCACCTGCAAGTGGAAGCTACAACCAGTTATGCGATGTATTCCCACCTCTTGATTTAAGTAGGGATGATTTCCCACACTTTTCCATGATTGGCTGGTTTTGACAAGGCTAGGCTATGAGAAAACCTACTTACCTAGGGTTGGCATTGTTTAAAGGGGTATAACACTGGGCACATTGAGTTAGCTGGTCTACACATTGCTTACACCTCCTAGGCTGGCCTGTGCAATGCTTAGCATTGCTTACATTAGACTTTGCATTTTAATTCCTTTTTGGCATTGAGATATTATTCATTACACCTTATATGCATGCCTGGTATCCATGGTTCATGTGTACGTACACTGTATGGGGTCCTTGTGTTTTATTGGGGACTTCAACACCCTATTACAATTGCACCTGGCTTCTGGCCTTACTGCTGTACTTTGGTTCACATATTTATGTTATGTAGTGGGTTAATGCACATATGTCTGAATACTGATTCCTTTCATAGGTTCAGTTTGGTTTTACTATGGTGTAGAGTTGCTTGCTGTTATTTCATTTTTTTGTACTTCTGTGATGGCTTGGTGGCTAACTACTATGACTGTGGTGTAGAGGGTCCTCGGTTCAAGACCTCCATGGCTGTGTATTTTGTTGATGGGCAGAACAAGGGCCATTGGATACAGAGTGATTAAGGCAGTTTTGAGCATTTGTAAGTGACTTTGCATGGGTTTGAGTGACAGTAAGCACTGCTAACCTGCCATTACATCTGCTTACAGAGAGTTTCCTTCAGAATTGCTTAACCAGTGTAGGCATTGCTTACCACCACGCAAACGGGCTTAAGCTTGCATTTATATCACATTATCGAAAGATGAAAATAGTGAACGCTATTTCATCGAACCTAAAATATCTAAACCACATAATATCAAACATTCAGAACAGCAAATTGTTTCCTTGGGAAAAAATTTGCTATTCCGAAACACATACACACAACACAAGCACACCTTAAAACATCAATACCCACACATAGACTTATAATCCTACAACTAACCCTACACTAAACTATACATACACTACTATCTATCCACTTACCTTAACCCAAACCCTAACCCTAAGGTCCGTCACAATCGCACACTCACCTAACCCGTGCCCTAACCCTAACTCAATTAACCCGTCCCTAAACCTAATTCACCTAACCTGCGCCCTAACCCTAACTCATCTAACCTGCGCCTAACCCTAACTCACCTAACCTGTGCCCTAATCCTAGAAACCACACAATCGCACACTTACCTGAACCCGATCCGTAAATTTCCACCACAGCGCTGAAAATAGCAAAGCCACAGAACCAGCCAACTGAATTCTTTCCCTAGGAAAGAATTTGATGTTCTGCAGCTTCGCTATTTTTAGCGTTCAATCAAAATGGGTCGATATTAGAACATTCAAAGTTTTAAAACTTCGATGTTCTGATATAGACCCTTAAGCTCGCTTAGTACTGCTTATTGGTGCTTAAACCTGCTTACTAGTGCTTTATTCATTATGACACTGACACCTCACATGTGCATTTACTGCAGTACTCCAGTTCATAAAATATGTTATTTAGTGGGTTATGCAACATAAATATTTGTCATAATGTGCTTTGCCATGGAAAATAGAATGTGCTGTAGTGGGACTCGATCTGTGAATGCCTGTTTGTAAGGTGAAGGCTCTGCCCACTACACTATTGCTATACTGCCTCATTTGCACATATCTTCCTTGTTATCCTCTTCAGCCATTTAAGCTGGATTAACCATAGCTAAGCGATGGGCACACCAGTGCACCTACGGTTAGTTTAATCAGATTTTAAAATAAAACAAATAAAGGGTTTGTTCATTGTATTTATTTATACTTTTGCTGTTGTACACAAGGGGGACGGTTGGTGGGTATATGTGGACACCTGTGAGTGGTCTCGCTCATTTTGTACCCCTTTCTGCTGTTCTTTATTGTGGGGGGTGTATATTCTGAGAACTCTGCTCTCAGACACACCCCCTGCACTCTTACATGCTCTGTGTAAGACTAGGAGCTCAGGCAGCTCACCTTCATTAATATGCATGGTGCGCTGCCATCCTGCTCCTAAACAGCCGCTTCCGTGCAGGACTAAGCTAGTCCTGCATGGAGGAATAGTAAATTCGGGGGATAGATTTATTTTTTTTTATCACAAAATAAGCTTATTAGATAACAGACCCCTACTGATCACTGGGAGTTCCAAAAAGATGAACTAATTTATAGGGAAAAATCCACTGAAAAACAAGACCACCTACTCACATGTTAATTAATGAGACATCAAAAGTAGTTCCACCCTGTTGACAGTTTTTCCTCTCGATAAACATAAACCTCATCAGAGCTTTACATATATATATATATATATATATATATATATATATATATATATATATATATGCATAGACACATACACACATACTTACACATGCTTGTATATGTGAGTATGTGTGATGTGTATATGCAAACATACTTACACATGTATGAATACACAAGCACACACACACATTTATAAATATGTTGATAAGTAGGTCTATATTAGATCACCGAACGCTTAAAAAAGCGAAGGGTGATTAATCAACCCTATGTAAGCGAAAGCTTACAATGTCGAAGTGTCAGAAGAGCGATTTTTTTCCAAGGGAAAAAAAAACACTGTTCCAACAAAAAAAAAAAAAAAAAAAACAATTTCAAACATTACATTAAGTGGGTGGCTTCGCCCCACCCCCTCCCCGATGTGGGGGGGCTGCGCCCCCCACACCTCTCCCTACTTAAATATACCGACTCCTAGACCACACTACAGTGCCGAAAATGGCAAAGTACAGAAGCGGCTAAGCAAATTCTTTCACAGGGAAAGAATTCATTTAACAGCCGCTTCAATATTTTGCATTTTCAGCCTTTTAAATTCGACCAAGACGCATTCAAAATAATGCGTCTTCAGTCTTCTAATATAGACCCTGATAAGCAATAGTGCATGAGAGCTGGAACAATTTTGTTTTTTAGTGAAGTTCTTTTTATGTATATTTTCAATGAGCAGCTGTTGTTCCTCATTTTTAAGTATGCACAAGCTGTCTTTGCTCTGCAGATCCAGAGTTCTTGGTCTGATTTCTTGCCTCTGTTGCCCTGCTAACATAATTCAAACAAACCAAGAGGGCAATAAACTCCTTTTTTCTTGTTTTTTTAGGGTGGCAAACTCCTCTGCACCCTCTCAATGTGGGGGACAAGCTCTCACCCCTGAACTTATATATCCTGATGAGAGAAACAGCATAGGGACCTTATTTCCTACAGACTGCTGATCACCAGAAAACCTGATAACTGCTTCATAGGTGTTAGCTTGGAATTTGTGCTCATATTTTGCTCCTGGTGAGAGAAGGAGCAGAGAGCAATGACTCCTGGCTGTCTCTGATTGGTCACCTGTGTGGGACCCTTGTAACTGGTATGGTTGTCATTCAAGACATATACCAGGAATAGGCTAGAACAAGCCTACAGACCTCCTGCATCACCTGAGCCAAAACTGTTTATCACCAATGAGCCCGTGACCTGATTCTCATATTGGGATTGGTGCTGCTGTTTTACTTCTGGTGAGAGAAGAAGCAAAGGGGCATTGTATCCTAGCAATGTGAAGCTGTGGTAAGACCAACACTAGTAGTAGCCAGGTAGTAACCAGTTAGGTGAATCCCCACTATTCATCATTCTTGACAAAGCTAATTCTTTCTTTTCAGTAAGTATTGCTTGATTAGCTGCTGTTTAACATAACTTCAGAATATCTCCCTAAATACTTCATACATAAATCATCAGGGTCTACTTTAGCAGTTTCCCATCAAGCGTTTGGCAGTAACCTATATAGATGTAAGCATCTTGAGTTGGCATTCTTCCTGTAAAAGCACCCTTATAATTTTAACAGTACCTAGTTGCACAAAAGCAACTAGTTTGCAGTGACAAGCACTAACCACAGAGTCACAAACCAGTTATTCCAGACATTACTTTATATTCTTATTGGAACTGTCTAATCAATAAAAAAGGCCTGTTGCCATGGATATGAACTTTCTGAATGTCTCCATTACAAGCTTGGCAGATGTGGGCACCAAGAGGCAATGTAAACATTGCCTCATGTTTACTGATAACCAGCTAATTCTCAAACAAACTGATAAGGTATATGAGAGATGCATTTACCCAATATCACCGGAGGCAAAGCTCTTACATAAAAGCACTCATAATGTCAATCAATTTGTCAGTAGTACACACACTGTACCTGTCACACACAGTGCAAAGCAGACATATCGACCCACATATGATGACAAGATGAAGTACATATAACAAATAACTTCAGCAGCTCTGAATGTACTCTGTCAAAACAAAACCGACTTCAACACATATAGCCACATCTCATGGAGTCTCTACTTCTAAACATATAAAGCAAGCCGCCACCCACTGTGAGACATACTGATGTCTGTCTCATCAGGCTAAGGAGAAAGTCATGGTAAGTTGTGTGATGATATGGGCTAGTGCCAGCATAGCCAGCTGGAGTTCTGTAAAGAATGCTATGTCCTCTGAATATCGAACTGATTTATACAAGATGCGTGTGTTACAAATGCATTAGAACTGCATGACATTTGAATATCAAACTGATTTGTACAGATGCTTACATTACAAATGTATTTTGTATATTGTACAAATGCATTTTGTATATTTATGTATAAGACTTACAGTTTCAGAGTAGTCCTTGGTCAATTGTGATTGTTCTTAACACATACTTGTCTTGCTTTGTGATTGTTTCCAGCCCCTCATACAAGAACCTAACAGGGTCTCTACCTGCTCCCCTATTCCTCCCCCAGTGGTCCCACCTTTATTGCACTCAAACCCCTCCCATCTTTCCAATAGCCAACCACAGCCCCAACCCAAAACTACCTCCTCCATATTCCCTCTACTATCACACCTCCTCAACTGACATGTACAAGCATACCTTTCCTTTGCTCACCGCATGCACTCTCCTTGCATATCTTACATCCTACCAAAGCTCCATCATTCCCCCACTCAACCACTACCACTGTACTACTACTCACACCACCACCCATGTCTCACCCATACTCAGCTCCCCTCCCACCAGCTCAAGAACCATCCCTATGCACCCCCCTACATATTCTACCAACTATATTACTCAAACATAAAGCATCCCTGCAACTTAACATAGTAACCCTCCCACCATACCTATTACCCACAGAGAACAATCATAAAATCTCCCTTATAAACAAACACATTCAAAAACTGGGAAAACTAATAATCTCATGCATATCAAAACTAGCCCTAAGTGGAGACATCCACCCCAACCCTGGCCCTACCATCTCCAACCCCAATCCTCATAATCAGACTAGAAATCACAACTTCTCCCATATTACAGCCAATAAGCCAAGTGACTTCCTTCTACTAAGCCTAAATATTAGAAGTATATCCAACAAAGTCCATGAACTCCATGCCACCATAGACTTATACTCCCCAGATATAGTTGTCCTGACAGAAACCTGGCTAAAACCTCACATTACCAGTGAGCAAATACCCTACAGGTTACGGCATACTAAGAGTAGACCGGCTAAACAAAAGGAGGTGGTGTAGCTATAATATTTAAACAACATCTAAACATCCAGATCTTAAAATCATCAGCTCCACAAATAGGCAATGAAGAAATAATATATACCAACCTCAAAATTAACCGAAACAAAACTATCAACATAATTGGATGCTACTTCCCACCTGGCCAAAACATCCCTCCACTAGAAAACCTCCTCAGCTGGTCTACCCACCATCCCGCCCAAGAAACTATCATCTTAGGTGATTTCAATATTGACTGGCAATCCTGTTCTGGCAACAATCCAACCCATCATGTACACCTTCATGGCTTCACCCAACTAGTCCAGTCACCAACAAGGATAAATAAAAACTCCAGCAAGCACTCTACCCTGGATTGGATAGTAGTCAGTAAGAACCCCCAGTCATATATAACAGGCTGCTTATCAGATAGCCTCAGTGATCACTCCCCAACATTCCTACTCAAAAATACCTGTACCAAGCTAAACCTGTCATCTATCAAAATAAACTTTAACCCACTCACATTCATCTCATTCCTCAAAGAATGTAACTGGCATGCTCTAAAGTACCTCAGTCTAGATGACGCAGTTGAATCTTTTAATACTACCTTCCTGAACATCCTTAATTACCATGCCCCATAAGATTTTCCAGAACCAAAGCACAACCCTCCCCATGGCTACAGAAAACCACTAAGTCAGAAATGAAAACAGGGATAAAGCCTGGGAGCACTAACCAAAACCCCGCAGCTAGACAGAAATTCCTAGAACTACGCAATAGAGTCAAAAGCTAATAAAGGACAAATTCCAATACTACCAGTCTGCCCTAGACTCCTCACAACACAGCCCCAAACAATTCTGGTCCTCCATAAACTCCATCCTCCACCCAGGTAAAGTCAGTACCCTCCTCCTAACATCCCTCACTCCTCAGAAAATATTGCTACCTCATTCAACACACACTTCACCCAAACCATACTATCACTAGCTAAACAACACAACCCCCTCCTCCAACCCACACCTTCAACTAGTAATCTCCCCACTGCCTTCTCTTTTCTCCTGTACCTACCTCCAACATAAAAAACTCTTAACTAAACTTAAACCCACCAAATTAGCAGCAGACAACCTCCCAAGTGAATACCTACAAATCGCAGCTGATGCTCTGGCCTACAGTATCCATCTTGATTAACCGATCTCTGTCAGAAAGTTACGTTCCCCATTGTGGAAAGTCTCACATATAATTCCTCTGCAGAACTAACCAATTACCGCCCCATAGCTATTCTCTCTCCACTCTCCAAAATACTAGAGAGATGCATACACTCTCAGGTCTCACACTGCCTCCTTACTAAAAACCTCCTTTCCAGTACTCAGCATGGTTTCCGACCAAACCATAGCACCACCACTGCCTTACTCTCCTTTACAAACACTATCCTTCAGCATAAAAACAATGGCTATCTCTCCTCTGCTACTTTCCTAGACCTATCTAAAGCATTTGACATGGTCCCACATAAACAACTTATCTCTGTCCTCAATAACCTATCTTTCTCACAATCAGTCACCAACTGGTTTCAGAGCTACCGGTCCGTTGTATGGCAGAATGACATATCTCCCCAACTACCTGTCTCCATAGGGGTTCCCCAAGGATCCATCCTTGGACCCCTACTTTTCTCTGTTTACACCAATAATCTAGCCTCTGCCACCAAACATGGCACACTCATCCAATACGCAGATGACTCTACCATCATCTGCTCAGCCCAGTCCCTACCCAAACTGCAAAAAGTCACACAGGAAGCCTTTTCCTCTGTTGAAACATGGTTATCCGATGCCCAATTAATACTCAACCCAAACAAAACTAAACTACTCATCTTCCGACCCACCAAACATACTCAAAATAACTCTCACTTTAACATCACAGCAAAAGACAACACCACTATATACCCAACTGAACACACCAAATTGCTAGGAGTGAAATAGACAATAAACTAAAATTTGACATTCACATATCCATGACCATAAAAAGTCCACAAAAACTAGGAGCATTATACAGAAATAAACAATTTCTCACCAAAGCAGCAAAGATTTCAATAGCAAATTCACCTTATCTCCACCCTACTTTATGCCTCTCCAGTATATACCAACCTAAGGCAATGTGATCTAAACAAGCTAGAGACCTGCTACAACAAAATCGCAAAATTCACCACAGGGCATCCTACCGTAGTCACCACTGTCTCTCACTTGCTGAACTGGGCTGGCTTGAACTCCCTCACCTCCTTCAATGGTATCAACTCTCACTCACCCACAAACTAGTAAACCATCCACTAAATGTCCCATCCCTCCAGAATCTACTCCAACCCTATCGCACCACCAGACCACTAAGATCCAGCAACAAAAATCACTTGCAGATCACTAAAGCCAATAACTCTGCTGGTGAAGCACTATTCTCTTGCCAAATTATGGAACTCACTCCCACCCACAATTACCTCCGTACCATCATGCACCAACTTCAAAACTTTATTAAAAGCGCACCTAAAAACATGCTGGCTATGCCCTTGCAACTCCCACTCTAATATCATCCACCCCATCCAACTACTACCTTTCTTTCACTTCCACTAACTACCTTGATGATAGCAAGCTCAGATGCTCATAAGCCTAGTACTTATTATACAGCAGGAACTTCTCATTGTTACATTTGTTAATGCCTGTTATGTACTTCACAGATAAAGATTCTAGTTGTCTACTGATGTACTATGTTCTTCATCTGTAAATATGTTGTAAGTAATTTCTATGTTAAATTGTTAATCACTATGTAATCCAATGTAACTACTGTCTGTTTATTTTGCTGTGGAGCTTTTCTCCCCGGGCCTCCGCTGAAAATGGACCCACGTCCAGTCGGACACTCCCGGTCAACAAATTTAAATAAATAAATAAAATAAATAAATAAATAAATAAATTAGAACTATATGGCATTTGAAAATCAAAATGTGTTTGTAAAGCTGCTAGTGTTAAAAAAAATGTATCAACAGTGTGTTCTGCTGGACAGAGAATTAATATACATGTCAGACTGTATGTATATATGTTAGCAAAGGACACTGGAAAAGAAGGGGTTCAACAGCTAGCTTACTTACGTTAAGAAAAATACTGCTAATTGGACCACCTGTTGGGCCATGGAGTGCTTATCTCACAGCTCTGAAAGGACCAGAGACAGTGATCTCCTGCACTAGAGTACAGGTTCACCACCACTATGACAAAGTAAATTAGATCAACAAGGAGGACCTACAATGGATGGTTGCCAAGGTGTGGAGGCAGCCCGTCGATCCCTACAGTAAGTTACAATATTCTACACATACATGAGCATTCCTGCGGATGTTACAGATATATGTCTGCCCCATATATATCTGCATATCTATCTATATGTATATCTATATATATATTTATATATATATATATATATATATATATCCCTGGGAAAAAAATCGCTGTTCTAAGACTTCGATGTTTTTGTACTTCATGGTTAGAAGTTCGAACATATGGTGTTCGAACTTCAGCCGTTTCGGTGAACTGATATAGACCCTAACATTTTTCTAACAACTCCTTGCCCTTTTAATGCTGCCTGTTATTAGCTTGTTAAGTCTCTTAGGTAAAGAAACCAGACCACATACAGTTCTGGATGCCATAAGGCTGTATGGGTCTGAACTGGAAGTATGCAGAAAATGCATTATAGGGTGACTGAGCTAACCAAACTGTGTTTCCAGTAGAAGTTTTAAAATGGTCCATGTGGACCTGTTTTGCCCTGGTCAACAAAGAAACAAATAAATTAATCAATTTAATAACCCTTTTTAAGTACATATACATTTGTAGGGAAATAACAGACTACCCAGAAGTATTGTGAGAGCCTCCCCACCCCTGCAATATCTATTTCCCTGTAATGCAAAACCTGAAAAGCACTATTGCTTGCACATAGCATGCAGCAGAATGCGTGCAGATCTTACACTGCAAGTCATCTATGAAAAAAGTGAACATTCAGTATAATGCATCTGGATTAAATATTTAATATAGCATTTCTTGGAAATTATAGATGTCAAAAACGACTGAAATATGAACAAGCTTGTCAGTTATGTGCTTTCTGTAGAAGGCCTTTAGTAGGCCATTTTTTTCAGCTTTATGATTTGCTTGTCTGTGGATAGCGGCAAGTTAGCTTCGGAACCTTTAAAAGTTATTTTTCATTATGGGTCCAGCTCAACTCATTATTTTGCTTGCAGATGGATGGCACTTCAGGAAAAAAAGTGCAAAAAATTCCTGGAATAACCTGTTTCACAGAAAGGAATAATC
This sequence comes from Protopterus annectens, assembly GCF_019279795.1. Classification (NCBI taxonomy): domain Eukaryota; kingdom Metazoa; phylum Chordata; order Ceratodontiformes; family Protopteridae; genus Protopterus; species Protopterus annectens. The sequence continues at coordinate 811,180,761 of NC_056745.1, forward strand.
AATGCTCATTCACCACCCACATGGTTCACTGAAAAGAACACATCAGTAACAGTTATCTCTCAGAATGAATAAGAGATATTGTATGTTATTTGTTTATTTTTTTTTTGTAAACTTTTTTTTTGCTAGGTGTTTTTGTTCATGTACCTGTTTTCCATCAAGCCTCCCCAATCAAACTCTGCCTGACTTTACTGTTATACTACAACATTATTCCATTGTAATACAGAACAGGTGTCAGTGTCATCAATAAAAGACCATCAAAGAGGCAACTATAAGGATTGTTTGTGCTCTGTCTAGTATCTTGGCAATGAGGGTGTTTATATGATGTGACCCCCAGTCCTTGGGTGGGAGAAACTAGCCAACCATGCCACCATGGGGACCCAAAACCTCCTCCTTTCAAATGTATGTTTCAGTATATTAATTAATGGAGGCTACCTCAAGACAGATGCTTAGGGAGCTGAAAGAAGTAATCAATACTCTAGAAGTAAGAACTATCTCATCCGGAGCTAATCACTATCCAACGAGTAGTACATAAATGTAGAACTTGGAATAGGTAATGCTAATTTGAAGTAACTGGATAATTGACTAGTCTTACATTTGACTGCAAGGGTCATTAACCTACTATTTTCCTATGAACCTATGAAAACTATCCCCAAGGAAGTATATTGTTACCATTGTCTCTCCTTTAGGGAATTTGGCTGTATGTTCTGCTCTGGCCCACCTTAGCCTCCAAGATGGGGGTGCTTAACCTCCCTGCCAACCTAACAACCACATTTTATGCATACATTTTTAAACATCTCTATCCAATGTGTCCCAGAATTAATTAACTTCAGTAAGCTACTTTTTTTTAATAACTGGTACAGATGTTAAGGTGTTGTGTTTTATTGATTTACTTACCTTTGTATATCTGCTACCCTCAGTCTTTTTGTGAAATTGTTGTGCTTCAGTCAGTCATGGATGCATGTGTAGACACTCCCATCCACACAGAGAAACATAAAAGTGGGTGTTGGTTTTTATGCATACTGCCCTTAACCCATACCTCTCAACTGTCCAGAATTTTACAGAATGACCAGATTTTTGCCTCATATAGTTGATCTGTTACTCATAAAATGTGTGGTTTTCTGGCAAATCATTGAGGACTGAAGTCATTAAATAATGACAGACATGAGTTTCAGATTTTATAACTTTCAGAAAATGCATGCTAGTGCAAAAGCTAGCAACTTTCTAAGTTTATAAAAGCAAAACTTAGAAGCTGTCCCTGATTTGGGGGAATGTTCCCACATTATTTTTGGCTTTCTCCGGAATTTTTGTACTATGGTTGAGAGGTATGCCTTATCCTCAGTCTGACAGCCACACTATGCAACATTACAAAACAGTATTTTGTCCAGTCACAAAAGGGCATCAGTTTGACTGGCTCTGAAGGATTTAAGGAACTGAAACATAATTTGACTGGACTGCAAGACAGCTCAGACAATGGTTGGAGGGATTTGTTCCTAGGAAAACAGATATTATATATTTGTTAAAAAAAATCTAAGATGAGTCTGTCAGTCTTCAGTGGTAAAGTTAGCAACAGTGGCTAATAATACAGACGCTCAGAGGAAATTAATATCTTTTAGGAGAAGGAATTTAATCTTCCACAGACAGGTTAAACCACTATTTCTGTTGTTCACTAAAACAAATGAGAGAAGAATAAGTGCATCTGTGCCTTACTTCTGCGAAGGTACAGGGGTGCATTACCCCCCCAATACAACACTTGTAAGAAGTAACAGTACCCACAGGGAATGAAGACAATGCTGTACACACTCTTCAGCCAGTCTTCACATGAACTACTACACCATTTGGAAGGTTATACTCAAAGTCCTGGTTAATTTCCAGGAGCAGAGCTATAAAGAAGTGTATTCTTAACATGGGCTTGAATCTAGCCCTCCATCTGATCACCAATCAAGCTGCACTAATGCTACTACTGAACTAGTGAAACAGCTGAAATCAGATTATAATGTTGGAATGATATTTTCTAATTATTCATATATGACTCACACAGCATACAAGGGCCAGAGTTCAAGTCCTAGTTGGGCCAGAGTTCAAGTCCTAGTTGGAGTACACACTTTGTTAGTACTGTGCCCCTAGGCATACAGTATACCTTTACCTACTACTGTGTGAATTAGAGTAGCTTTGTAATAGAAGAACATCTAAATCTGAGTCCTAGATGAAACATGTATGTCCTTAGTGTTGTTGATAGACTATACTTCTTTAGTGCTGCGGTTCTGGAAAATTAATAGGCCTTTGCATACTGATATCCTATTTGGCATTGCAGTTCCTTTCAAGCATGACTGAGGGGTGTGTATTATAGCACCCTCTCCTTTCCATGTTTGTTCAGTTTTACTGGTCAGGTTATGCCTGATATGCAGTATTCATCTTAAACTGTCCTCAGGCCTTGCATATAATTTTTGTTCTTTGCATAGCTGAGTATGTTGCAAAACTATGAGTTTGTTCCTTTTATTTCAAAGAAGCATATTTAACTGTAATTAGAGGTTTGCATTTGCACTTTAGTAGTTTTGGGCTATGTTTAAGATATGGACTATAACACTACATGATTAATCATTTTCATGCGACTCCATGTCATGTAGATGTGAGGTCTGTATTAACATTTTTTCTTTTTCTTTTTTTTATGTTTCTGCACTTGAGTGCAAATATCAGTCGGAGTAATGATATTTAGTAGGATGGTAGGAAGAATCAGGAAGCAATGTAAAGCTTTATTGGGTGATGAACATTTCAAGAAATAAGGTCAGTGAGTTTCATGTAGGCCTGTCTCATTATAGCCACTTGAGTGAAACTGTTTTATTAAATCGCTTGCTGACCGAAAGGTAATCAATATGGCGAATACCTTCAACTGAATGTAAATGTTATCCTTTGCAGAAGAAACTGCAAGACTAGCACTTCCCTGGCATACATGCATGATTTATGGTATGGTATTATACAGGGGGAAGTGAACAATTATTTCAGATCTTTTGATTTTTGAAAGAAAAAAAAGATACAGCATAAATTTAAACTGTTTCTGTGTTAAAGATTGAAATGAAGGAGTAAATAAATGTCTCAAGATGTATATATAGAAGCTTCTAAAGCTTGGACTGGAGGACATCAAATAAGACTATAACTGTAAAACAGTCTTAATATTTCCAAGAAGAATTCAGCAAGAAGATGAAAAGGAAGCTACAGATGCCATCACCGTGGAAGGTAAACCTAAACAAATAATATGTCAGTAGAAGACTTTAATAAATGTTAATGTAAACATGAGGCAAAATCTGAGGCCATGCTAAAAAGATTTGAAAAACAACAAGCAGAATAGGGTGTGAGCAGCTCTAAGAGTGTGATGGATAGATCAGTGAATATTGCACACACAGCAAGTTAAAGCCAAGAAACGCAAATTACATATGTACAGCAAGTGTACTTGCACATTAGTTTGTATGGTACATAGGCATCACATCATCAGCAACAGCAGCTGTACACAATTTAATCCCTGGTCCTAAAGACCAAGGCATATATCACCATGCAATGAAGGAATGTTGTGTACTGCACAGATAAGTATATATGGAGTAGCACTGGCAACGGAAATCAGCAATCCTGAAAAACATTGTCTGTAATTGTTTATATTAGGACACACTGTCATAGTTCGCGCAAGTGATAGTTCTTGCAGATGTGGGCAGTGCTGACTTGATTGTCATCCCAATGTGGCTGTCAGTTATTTATTTATTTTATTTTATTTTACATTTGTTAATCGGGGGTGTCTGACTGAGCCAAAAAGGCCCTTTTTCAGCAGAGGCCCGGGGAGAAAAGCTCCACATAGAAAAATTACAGATACATTTAGACATGATCAGTATGCACACAAATTACAAAAGACATGTTTTTACAGTGGTATGCAGCACATCAACAGTTACAGTGGAGAGAACGAACAAAAAAATATTTAAAAATAAAGGTACTTAGATTTGTGGTGTACAGCTGAAAATTTGGAACATGGGTAGAATACATACATAGTACACAGGAACAGTACATACATTGTAGATTAGCCAGTGTTTGTGAGAATAGTTTTCAATCTTAATCAAGTACTCTAAGTTTACTATGTGTACCTTATCTGCTTTCACTAGCCTGGGGAGCAATCATGGCACTGCCAACTTTGCTTGAGATGTTGCCTGATGAGGTCTTTAAAGGAGGCTTTGGATGATGTGTTTTGAATGCTAGTGGGGACAGAGTTCCATTTTTAGCCACTGAACTACTATACAGTGTATCTCCAAAGCAATTGCTGCTGTTAGCGACTTCTAGTAGTAGCTTGCTTGATGATCTAAGAGGCTTTTTGGCTGAGTGATGTTGTACTAGGTTTTTGAGGGCAGGACACTTATTGGGGAGGTAATAGATAGAATGACAGAGGCAGAGCTGATTGTAGGTTAGGAGGTTGGGCAGTTTAAGCCAGTGGAGCTGTCTCAAAGCAGTACAGTGATGGGTTCTATATGAGCAATTTGCAGCAAAGTGGGCAATTCTTTTGCATCAGGCTTCCATTTTGCTTAGTTCAGTTTTGTTGAGATTAGTCAGAATGGGAGATGCATAGAGTAGGGTGGATCGAAGTTGGGAGCGAGCAAAGGCTGATCTTGTGTTGTTGGTAAGAAATGGTTTGATACGGTAGAGTGATCCCTGTTTGGCATGTACTTTTTTAATAGTTAAGTTGAGATGACTATCAAATTTTAGGTGGGAGTCTATGGTTATTCCCAATAGCTTAGCCTGTGCCACTGGAGTGATTGGAGCAGCATTTGTGGAGTAGATAGTGAATTGACTGTTATCAGTGTTTTTGTTAGAACTGGTTATAATCATAAGCTGAGTTTTCTTTGGATTGAGGATAAGTTGGGCTTTGGTTAGGTAGTTTTCAATGTCAGAGAATGCTAGTTGAGTTGTTTGCAGGAGGGTGGGAATGTTTTGTGCAGCACAGATTAAGGTAGTGTCATCTGCATACTGAATGATAGAAGCGTGCTGTGTGGAGGTATGGAGATCATTTGTGAAGATTGTGAATAGTAGTGGTCCTAAGATAGAACCCTGTGGGACTCATATAATTATGGGCAGCTGAGTAGAGAGAGAATTTTCCCATTTCACAGCTTGGTACCTGTCGGTCAAGTAGCTTTGGAACTAGGTAAGAGCGGAATTTGATAGGTGATACTGGTTTAGTTTGTTTAGCAGGATTTGGTGCGAGACTGTGTCAAGTGCTTTGGACATATCCAAAAAAAAGAGTTGACACCTGCAGGCCTTCATTTTTGAGATGGTTTACTCTGTCTGTGAAACAGAGGAGGGCTGTAGTGTTACTATGGACAGGTCTGAAACCATGCTGAGTAGGTGACAGGATGTTGCTATCTGGGTATGGATGCATTTTTCTAGGATTTTGGCCAGGGGGGAGAGTAAAGCAATGGGTCTGTAGTTATTAAGTTCAGTGGAGGTCCCACCTTTATGTATGGGTGCAACATAGGATATTTTCCAGAGTTTGGGCACATAGTTTTCAACAACTGATCTGTTTATGAGAGTGGAGATTGGGATAGCAATAGCATCTGCTGTGAGTTTCAAGAAATAGCTGGGGAGTAGGTCAGCTGCTGTTGATGAGGTTTTTAGTTTGGAGAGCATGCTTTTGATTGAAGTGGTGGAAACTGTTTTGAGGGTAAAGCTTGTATTAGTGTTATTTGTGTTGGGGGGATAGTGAGGAAGGAACTGTCCTGTGATACTAAGGATATAATTGAGTTCACAAAGTGGGAGTTGAATTGTGTTTCGATGGGAACTTTAGTGTCAGGGGTGGTTGGTTTGGGGTAGCCTTTTGGGTGAGTTTTAGTAGCTGGTTTACATTTTTCCAAATTTTTGGGGGGTTGTGTTGGTATTTAGTTTGTAATGTCATGTAGTAGGATTTTTTGTCCAGCCTAATGCATTTTTTGCACGGTTGCACAGTTCATGGTACTTAGTTAGGCTTTGTGTTTCTTTGTTTTTTTGATAGTAAAGCCAGGCAGCGTCTCTGGACTTGAGGATTTGTTTGGTTTCTTTACTGAGCCAGGGGTTTGTAGAGGTTCTAACCTTGATTTTGCACAATGGAGCAACAGTGTCTAGGTGTTGTAGAAATGTTTTGTTGAAATATGCTACAGCCTGGTCAAGTGGGAGGGTTTTTAGGGGGGTCCAGTCACAGTTACAAAGTAAAGTGTTGAGGATCTCAGGAGAGCATTTTTTTGTGTTTCTAGTGGATATATAGTTAGTGGTTTTGCATATGCTTGTTCTACTACGTATAAAGTATATTATGTTGTGGTCACTTAAGGTGTCTGGGAGACAGCCTGCGTGGGGGTACAATGTGGGGTTGTTAGTTAGGACCCAGTCAAGGATGGATTCCTTTTTAGATTTTTTATCACATCTAGTTGGAATTTGGACTAGCTGCTGGTAGCCATGGAGATTTATTAGACTACTTGGTGGTTCTGATATGCAGGTGAACCAATCTAGGCTGAAATGACCAGAATAAGGGTTTCTTGTGAGTATGTGGAAGAACATCAGGATAAGAAGTCTTCAAGGCTAGCAGGTGTATTACCAGGTGGAATATAGATCACAATTGTGGTGATGACCTTTTTAGGGTGAAGTTGAAGTTGTGAGATAAGTATGTCCCAATTATTGGGGAGGGGTACGAGTTTGGTAATTGACATACAGTTAAGTTGGACTTATACAGTAAGGCAGTTCCACCCCCTTTACGAAGTGGTCTGTCTTGTCTAATGATATTGTAGCCGGTAGGGGGAATTTCTGAGTTAGCTTTGTTTTTATTTAGCCAGGTTTCTGTTAAAGCAGCTATGTCTGGGGAGTAGTGTGCTATTGTGGCCTGGAGTTCAGGTATTTCATTTTTGATACTTCTAATATTAATATTTAGCATTAAAAGATGGTTGGTTTTGCTGCTGTTGTTGATTTGCCCTGGGATGAAGATAGTAGGGGTGTTATGTTCTGACATTTGTGTTGGAGCAGTTTGTGTTGGACAGGATGGATTTGGGCCTGGGTTGGGGTGGATATCCCCACTTATGGTGAGCCTGGTGTTAAAATGGTAATACAGATGTTGGAGTATGGTGAGGAGTGTGAGAAAGTATTGTGTTTTTTTGGAGTAGGAATGAGAGCATATGTGTTTAGTTCTGAATTGGTCCGTTATGTAGTTCTTGAACAATTGTGGACAGATATTATTATAATGTGTGGTGTCTGTATATGAGAGTGCATAATGTAGTGTTGTGCTACTACGTTTAGGGATATTGCTAGAGTGATAACTTATGGTGTTATAAAAAATTATGAGAAGACAGACTAGACTTAGTTGTGTGATTGTCATGGTTATAAAGTTTAAGATGGTATTAGGTGGGGGGTCTGAATAGGATTCATAGGGTTGCACTATATGTGGATGGGTAAGTAGTGTGGGTGATATAAAAAAATGCCTAATGGGAATAAGAGTGATTGGGAGTATTTTTTGTGGAGCAAGTTGGTGTGGTATAATGTGATCTGACTTGAGGAGCTGTGATTGGTGGAGGTGATGTGAGAGTGGGTGTGGCTGTGATTACTATAAATGCAGAGGTAGTGGGGGTGGGAGGGAATAGGGGGCAGGACAGAGGAGCTGAGAGAGCCTGAGCGTTAGTGAGGGTGAGCAGAGCCCACCAAGACAAGAGTAAAAAGTATTACTTTACAAATTTGAACACTTTAAACATATTCCTGAGGTCTAATGGCTTACCAGCAAGCAGAATGCAATTGCTGAAGAGCACTTGTGTCCTGGTGGGAGTGTGTGTGGTTGCTGAGGCATTTTTCCATTCTTATTCTTTTTACATTACTGTGCAACTTGCGAACAGTAAAAACTTTAAAGATTGAAAAGTTTGAAATTGTAATGCCAGAAAGTACTGATTTACTGTCAAAGAAATACAACTACCCAGATCAAGCAAAGGGGCTGCCTCCCCCTGCTCCACCTGCTGTATATAAGTTTAAGTGTCTTGAAGTCCCACTGTAGGAGGTATGCTGGAGGTGAAAGCACCCAATGTACATAACGCTTTCTTTTTAACCTGTCTTCTCCTAAAGCACACACACAAGCAAGTTCTTAAAATGTCTGAATTTATTATTGAATGAGTAACTATTGATTGTATACTATATTAACTGAGTAGAGCTCATTTCTGGAGGAGGACTAGGTAGAAAAGCTGCAACCTGTATGATTCACATACAGGATACATAAGATACAGTGATGAAACTCCAGGTAAGCATGTAGAGATAATATACTTACCTAACTATACATCTGATTATCTGATAGAAGAGTGCATTACAAAACCATTTATGCAAAAAAAAAAATAGACATTAGAAAATTGCAGAAAAAGTCCTCTGTCCTCCTTATTTCAGGCACAGATAATTAACATATTTGAACATTAACACATGCAGCATATGGAATAAAATGCAATTGTAGGTGTAGAAAACACTGTTTCAGGTAGGTAGCACATAATTTATTAGAAAGATAGAAAGATAAATAGAGATATAGATATATGTACTGATTTACTACTGCCATTTATATGTTATGGAATTGTGACTGCTGAGCTTAGGAAACATGTTGCTTACTCTGGTGTTATATCTGCTATCTAGGCACTGGTTCTGGTTGTCTTGACAATAAAGGTTGGCATGGAATGGAAGTACAGAATTACTGGGTCTAAGGCTTTCAGGCAAACCAGAGAGTCAAGCTTTCCTTGACAGCTAATAATGAGCAGATGCTTCCTGAGGTATGTCATGGGGTGCAGATGCTTCCTGAGGTATGTCATGGGGAAACAAAAATATAAATCCAGGACCAAGCAGAGCTTTGGGTAAAAGCGGAATTTTAATAAAAGGTTAGCACTTTCATGCCTCTCACTAGGCACTTCCTCATACAAAATACAAAACAACACATACTGTATTTATAAAGCAATTAATTATCAGTCAAAAACATAATAATCAATTAGTTCTAGAGTCTTACCCACATAGAAACTACTACATTCATTACAAATTGCAAGATAAACGAAATTCTTGCTGCAGCAATCGGCATAAAACTTTGGTGTGAACACAAAATCTATAGTAGGATGTCTAAAAACCTTAACACCTGAAATAAAAGGACATGCTGTACATTTCCTTCAAGCAAATGTGCCTTTCCTGGAGGAAGATAACGCCTGTCCCTTGTTTTTACCATAGCACAGTTGTCACTTAAGAGATGTACCATGTTTTAAACAAAAACATTGTGTACTCCCAACAATGTTAAGTATTTTCTCATCTGAAATAAGTATAGGCCAATTCTTCTGTACTACATCACAGACCATGCTAACATCATTAGTGAAAGTGATGACTGGTCTAACATACCCAACACAACCATCTCTTTGTCTCTTTAACTTATTGTTGGCCTTAGAAAAAAAGGGTTTAGCAAAATTATTCCTAGCTTCCTTAACATCTCTTGCAGCTACTACAAAATCTTTAACAGAGTAGCCACGCGTTGATAACTCCTGTTTAAGTGTACAAAGTGCCTCATGCAGCCTTTCATTACTAGTGTGCATTCTCGACATCCTAAAGACTACTAGAACCTTAAGGGAGCGATTACTTGAACACATTGTGTATATAAGACATAAAGATATTACTAGTCCCTTGTATAAACACGTTCAGGTGTTTAATAGCCATTCTTTTAGTTTTTTAATGCTGCAATGCGTGGATGTCAGCAAGAGGGGAGGTGATCTGAATAATTTTATTGAAAAAGCTGAAATTAGATGGATCACTCTATTGCAGGCACATAGGGATCCAGGGCTAAATGGCTATGTGCCTTTAAAACCTCTCTTGAAAGAACGCAGATTGTTTCATTAATTGATTATGTTTTTAATTGACAATTAATTGCTTATAAATATAGTATGTGTTGATTTGTATTTTGTCTGAATAAGTGCCTAGTGAGAGGCATGAAAGCACTAACCTTTTATTAAAAGTCTGCTTTTACCCGAAGCTCTGCTTGGTCCTGGATTTATATTTTTGTTTCTATGGAGGTGTGTTTTATCTGGGACCTTTACTGTTTTTGATACTGCTTTTTTGTATTCAACATGTATGTCATGGGGTGCAGATGCTTCCTGAGGTATGTCATGGGGAGCAGGTGATTCCTGAGGTATGTCATGAGGTGCAGGTGCTTCTTGAGGTATGTCATGGGGAGCAGGTGCTTCCTGAGGTATGTCATGAAGTGCAGGTGCTTCCTGAGGTATGTCATGGGGAGCAGGTGCTTCCTGAGGTATGTCATGGAGTGCAGGTGCTTCCTGAGGTATGTCATGGGGTGCAGGTACTTCCTGAGGTATGTCATGGGGTGCAGGTGCTTCCTGAGGTATATCATGGGGAGCAGGTGCTTCCTGAAGTATGTCATGGAGTGCAGGTGCTTCCTGAGGTATGTCATGGGAAGCAGGTGCTTCCTGAGGTATGTCATGAAGTGCAGGTGCTTCCTGAGGCATGTCATGGGGAGCAGGTGCTTCCTGAGGTATGTCATGGGGTGCAGCTGCTTCCTGAGGTATGTCATGGGGTGCAGGTGCTTCCTGAGGTATATCATGGGGAGCAGGTGCTTCCTGAGGTATGTCATGGGGTGCAGGTGCTTCCTGAGGTATGTCATGGGGAGCAGGTATTTACTGAGGTATGTCTTGGCCACTACTTTTTGAGGTAGTCAGATTATTTTAGACAATGTTCTTAAGATGAGTCTCCAGGGGAGTACTTGTGAAGGATGAAGTAAGTCTGGAAGGCGTCCTTGAAACCTGAAAAAGGAAAAGGAGTACTTGTCCTGCAAAAAACAAATGATGGAAGGTTACCTGGTCTGCATGGTGAAGTTTGTCGAAGAGAAAGGAATGGACCTGTAAGTACTGCACATTTAATTGGCCAACTTTACAGAAAAACCCTATGTAACAAGTGTGAAGGAACACATGAGATTGTGTTGACTGAAAATACATCACATTTAACTGAACTTTAGAAAGAATCTATGCACTTTCTTCTAAACAATCTAAATTATTTGGACTTATATTTTTCTTTTGAAACAGATGAATAGTGCATTTGTGACTTGGTTTTCTTTTCTGTTACTACTCATTTTTTTGTGAGAAAGTACTTCCTCTACTTAAGAAAAATAATCCTTAACTTAAAACTGAAATGTGTATATTTATCTATATCTATCTGTATCTATATCTATATCTACTGTATGTCTATTGTGTGTTTGTGTGTATATATGTGTAATAATCCTCAACATTTTATATATATATATATATATATATATATATATATATATATATATATAGGTTTACCTTTAAAATGTTGATGGATAGAATGTTGAACCCGTTTCCACGAACTCCGAAGTGCACCTTCTCAAAACCTCAAATTCCGAAGTTCCGAACCACAAAATCTCACCCCATTTCTGACCCATGTTAGCACTTGTTTGTAGGTGTGGCATGGTTGGAAATGTCGAAATTCGAGGTTTATTCACTGTTTTGAATTTTTTGCAGTTCCAGTTTCGTGGAAATGGTTCGGTGATATGGCTGTTCATGATTGATCAGTCGACATTATAAAAGTAAACTATATATATATATATATATATATATATATATATATATATATATATATATATATATATATATATATATATGGTTTCCATTTGATTGGTCAGTTGTGGATAAGACCAACACCAACCTCTGTATGGTCAAATCATTTTGGTGGATGCCAGCTATGGTTGACAGCTGTGTGAAAATGAATGATCCCTGGGGATGGGGATGCAATCTCAGAGTTAGTATACAAAAACACTTTGTTTTAATACAGCAAATCATTTCCCTGCAAATGTCACTATTCAGATAAATTGTTGTTATGGATTTAGTTTTATTAATTTTTTCATTCTTATAGGTTTTTAATTGCTAAAATTGATGTAATAAATAATCTCTACATGTTGCTTGATAACATACCTATTTATGATTATATAATGACTATAATAATATATAATAATATATATAATATAATAATAATATAATAATAATTATATAATTATATAGTGAATGGTAATTTTCTTGGGTGGCGAAAGCCAGGGTACCTTTTTGGCTAGGCTTATATAAGCCTTAGGGCCAATAGACTAATACCTACCTATGAACCTATGAACCTATGTTAAATGATCAACGCACAATATATTGATAAAAACATGTTGACCATTTGTTTTAGTGATGACTCAAATTAACAACACATTGAAAAAAGAAGCCATTTTGCCTTTCCAATGTACTAACCATAACCCTAGCACACATCCAGTTCAAATTTATCAAAATAGTGGTAATGCTATGGAAAGGACTTTTTTTAAGGTAAGATGCACAGATAATGTTAGGGGAAGGATGAGGGTTAGTACACATTGCTAAGTTGGGGCTGTAGGGCTAAAGCTACTGATTATGACAATTTTATACTAGATTCAACTGAAATAGCTGTTCTACACATCTTGGGATAAGTACATTTTATATTCTTAATGAGTCTACTGTAATAGCTGTGCTACTGGTTTAACTTTAGTGAGAGTGGAGAAAGAGTGGAGAAGGAGCGTAGATATATCTAGGCCTCAATTGCTGTCAAACTTTGAAGAGTATAATTTTGATACTGGCTAGTGTGCTCATTTGATTTTTTTTTGGCTTTCTCAGCTTTTCTGTGTTGCTTGGGTTTGTGCAGTACTGCTCATTGTACAGCCACATTTAACTGTTACAGCAGATTTGCTGACCCATGTTTTTCGTTATACCACCTAATTTTCCCAAATCACTACTTATTAGTTTGATTAGCAATATCTGTAGCATGAACAGCTGCCACAGTTGCCAAATGAGCTACACTGTGCACAACTGGTCAGCATAGTAGTGTCAAACAGCCTATAGCTGCTCCACTTTAGCAAAATTAGTTTCCAGTTGCCCCACATTGCCCTTAGCAATTAGCAGTTGCTCTACAAAGTGCATATTCAACTTATTGTTTCCCCCACAGTAAAACCCAATATCTATCTAATTTACTTAGTACAATACATTCTATTTGTGACAGATGGAAGTGTTGAACTAACATGGAGGCCTCAATCTCACAAAAGGACACAGGCTGTGAACAGCACACACATCAACAACAGTGTACATCAAGCTATACTATAACAGCTTGTGCTGAGGCTGTAAAAAAGTCCTTGCCAAAGCGTGCTAGATCCAGAAATACTAAGTCTCCACAGAAAACAAACTATGCATCCCTTTCTGTCACACTTCTAGTAAAGAGTCACTGGATGTAAATCATTACAGACCCAGTACACAGTCTACAAATAAAACATTTTAGTGCTAGGTAACTCTGTAGTCAAGCACACTAATTTGCCTCTTAATAGGCACATCTCAGTAGGCTGGACAAGGACAGTGCAATAGTGAGTTGTCTTTCAGGTTCTAGGATCTTAAATATTTCATGGGCCCTTTCCACCTGGCAAATATGACTACAACATGGTGGCAGCCCATGTAGGTCTGAATGTTTTGGCATGCAAGGATATGTAGGTAGATATATTGAAATTTTCTGTGCATGTAGCAAATGCAGAAAAGATTCTGGACCTGAGTAGAATCCTTCCTTCTCCAAGAATAATGTCTAGGTACAAACAAAGGATAATGGTTTAAACAACTGGCTAAATAGCTGTAATCATTCAAGATGGATGCAGTATGTGTCAGCATGAGATGAAATGCTTGACAGTCCTACTTGCTTTACAATGGATGGTCTGCAACTCTTATAGGTTCATAGCTACTTACTAGGCTATTGATCTGTTTCTCCTATCCTTGTGGGACAGGAATGTTAAACCAGGAGTAAATTTGTGGTTTCCCATCCATTTTGTCTAAATTACATTTGAATAGAGTAAGAGAAGTACTTTGCTTTACGTGGAGTGAAAGTCAGTTCCAAAGATGTGGTATTCTCAAGGATATAAAACCTATCAAACCTATGACTCCAACATTTTCTAGTTATTTTGTAAAACAGATTGAGATATCTTGAGTGGGTATTCATGATACCATTGGACTTATGGATTTGTAATAGTTCTGACAGAATACAGTATATATATAAACTGTTGAAGTTCTATACACAAGGCAGAAGTTTCCTGTCAATATTAGGTCAGTATGTATCTCATTCCAAGGCTTCTGCATACTGGCTAAAGCCTTTGCTACCCCCATAGTTCTTTTTTCAGGTAGAGTACATCCAATGGACATCCCAACATGACTAACATATCACATTCTAAAAAGGATCATATTAAGGCAGCTTTGCTCAATGCCAGAAATCTCAACAACAAAAACCTGTGTTTCACACTTACCATGTCTGCAGGCCCATTGGCAGCCCTGATGGTGTCTTCTGTTTGTTAGGGTCCATATCACCTCTAAACAGATCCCCAGGGACCCACAAACAAAGCTCGTTGAGCTCTAACTCACACTAAACAAAGCCAAGTATCAGTTTATACCCTTTCACAGGACACCCTCTACACACCAGATAATTGTTAACAAACACAATAGAGGTATAATATTTTTTACCTATTTTTATGAATAGACTTCTTCATGTTCTTATTCTTCCCATGGTATCTTCTTTCCAGGTTAAGTTGGAACATGAACTAATGACCTTCCTTATTAGAACTTCTAAATTTGAAGATTCTGATATCACATATTTCAAGGACTACAGGTGTATAGATCTCATGAAGATTCTGATATCACATAGTTCAAGTACTTCAGATGTATAAATCTCATTAAATTCTATGATGAAGTATCAAGATTAACTTATTCCAAGTTAACCCTCAGGACCTCAGCAGGAAGGTACACAATATAGTTCTTTGCCCACTTGGATAAATGAATAGCATTGACAGCACCTACCTACTCTAAATATAATGGTAAATTTAAATACAAACAACCCTGTTGGTCCAGCAATATTAATAAACTCTATAATAAAAGAAAAATAAATTCTTAAACTATGCAATGGATTTAAGGCTCCTCAAAGCATGGATAGCATAAAAAACCTGACGAAGATATCAAAAATGAAAAGAAATATTAGGAATATTAAGGCAGCCCATGGACTGATATTAGCATATGATGCTAAGGGCAAATACAAATCTTTTTTAAAATACATTAGATAACTAAGAAATAGCATTCAACACTGCACAAAACTTATTTAAGATAGTGCCACCTACTCTAACACAGTAGAGATTGCCAACATGCTAGCCAACAAAATCAGTGCCAACTTCAGCCCAGAGATGACCATTCAAAGCTGAGTTATATTTGAAGCCCTCATACCTTTCATCATCACCAAAGATCATGTACTAAAGGTGCTCTGAAAGACTAAAAATACTTCCTCCATGGAGTTTGACACTGTACCAGGCTGCTTAACAGACAGTACAAGCAAGTCAGTCCTTAAACTGTTTAACTTGAGTTTAACCACTGGCTTCATCCCTGAAGTATGGTGCACAGCAGTGGTGATGCCACTCCACAAGGGTACTCACACCACTGACCACAGGAATCAGAGGTCCATCAGCCTGACGACTGACGAGTCTGATGTGCAAAGCTGTGGTGCACATTATAACTGACTTAATAAACTATAACATTAAAGATCTTAACAGGTTAGACACATATAAGTTTGGTTTTGTTAATGGTAGATTTTGTCTAATAAATTCTGGTTTACTTCTTTGAAATAATAATACAAGCAGCCGACGGAGGTATGACATCAGTTTAAGTTGGTTCTCTGAATATTTAGCTGACTATCTGCATTTAGCACAAGATAATACTAACACCCTTAGTGCATTGATGAACATTATACTTCACAATAACTACATATATTTTGAAGGTCATTATTTTCACCAGCAAAAAGGCAGAGCTATAGGAGTAGCCTGTGGGATGTCATATGCAAATATTATTATGGCTGCCTGGGAAGATAAGTACATATTCAATAGCCAATATAATAAATCGTGGAGTATGTATACTCATTTCTTGGATGACATATTTTTGGCATGGACAGATGAGGCTGAGAAAATTAATGATTTTATTAATTACATTAACAGTATAACCCCCTTTCTGAAATTTACATGTAACAGTGGCGTGGCATCTATAGCTTATCTGAATGTGAAATTAAGTAAAGTTGATGAAACTAACCAGCCTATCTCTCAAATTCATAGAAAGCCCACCCACTCAGACTTGTTTTTGCACTATACCAGTAGCCATCCCCTCACCAAAAATGAGCAGTGGTAAAAGGGCAACTGGTAAGAGCAGCAAGGATGTCAAACTATAATGATTTTTTTGAGAGAATGTGATCTTCTGTGAAATATGTTTTTAAATAGAGGCTATCCATTACCCTTATAAACTCATTAAAAGGGGAGGTAGTGAAGAAAAGATTAGATGGTATTTATGTCTGCCTATTACAACAGGAGCCAACATCAACAGTGACTGAAAGCACTACATCTCTACTAAGTTTACATCTTAAAAACTCAATAACCTCTCAAACGAAGAACAAAAAGGTTGAAGCAGCAAACCAAATCCACATAAGAGCGCGGACACCAAAATAAGCTTTCATTCACTTTAATAACCATGAACTTCATCAGAAAACATCCATCCACCCAAACAAATCATATAAATTCTCAGTTGTCATATCACATGATCTATGATGTCTCCATTAAACACAACCTTCTTATTTTTTTAAAAATATATACATTCGTATTGTGTATTAATAAATTAATTCCATAAAAAATACAACTTATCCACTTTCATAATATGAAAATTATAAAAATTGTTCACACATAGTGGTCACATTGTGATGTATGTATAAAAAATACCTAAAAATGTTCTACCTAAATTGCAAAAAACATTTTATGTTGATAATATCATTTAAACCTGGTGCATAATCTACACCCAGGTGGATTTGCCAAAGAGATTCCTTACATTCTAACCATGTCTTATAATCTCCAGAAAACATATCAAATGAACAACACTGAAATCAATTTTAGTCACTCATTTATCATTACATATTCAGTGGACAGTGTAGAAATTTGCCAAATATTACAAAAGAACTGGCAATTTATAACAAACAATTATTATGCAATAAGTTAGGGACTAGCCCCCCGGATCAAATATAAAAAAGGAGTTAGTTTTAAAAACTTATTTGACAACGTGACTAGGGATAACAAAGTTACCGTTGATGGTAAAATGAACAAATGTGGGGCATGTGAGCAGTGTCAATTTATCTACACTGGTAATACAGTAGAAGTAAGAGATAAATTAGTTAATATTCAAGGGAAATTTAAATTGTAATACTAATGGGATTATATATGCAGCAATGTGTCAGTTATGCAGCTGCTTTTATATAGAAAAAACAGAATGAAGAATAAAAGATGGCATATACAAACACATTATGAAATCAAAAAGAACAAAATTACACAACCGTGGCATTTAAGTACATCTGCAACCACATTTCCCATTGTTCTATTATGATGCGGGGTCCACCCCTAGGGCTGCTTTCTACCTTTTCTAATATTTTAAAAAGAAAATAATGTATAGAATGGTCTTTTATGTGTTTGTAGAGTGCATTTGTAATTTCACATTCATAAGTTTGGATCCAGCAAGCAGTTCAGTCACCCTCAAAAATGAGGATTGGTAATGGTGACCTGGCTAATTCATGAGCAATAGATAGTGAATTAGAATGTATCTGTCATTGTCTCATATATGCATCCAAATACATATCTTGTATCCTCCAAATGCACAGCACTAATACCATTTTCCTTCCAAGTCCTTGAAATCTTCTTATCATCAAAAAACATGCTGGCTGACAAGGTGATTAGTCCTACACTGTGATTAATATCCACAGAATACTGTACTAACACAAAACCTTTGCCCCTTAAACTTGCAGCCATTCCACCTGTGGTATGAGGCTTTTGCAGAAAACACACATGATGATGAATTCCAGCTTTAACTATTTCTCCTGTTACCAATATCGTTATAATTCATGTTATACAGGGCAAAGGTATACAACTACAGTCAAAAACAAAGCCCCATGGATTTATAAAACACACGTTTTCACCTATTCTTAAATTGAAAGACAACACTTTGTCATGGCATCTACTTTACCTTAAACTTGAAATCATTTCTGTCTACAGATCCCCCTCCTAGCATGAAAAATAACAATCATGCAGACAATACTGTAAGAAAATGCTGGCTGTATCAAAAAGGGCAAATTGTAAGCATGCATTATACCAGGCAGTCCTGCAGGATAACCTTGGTGCAAAAGAAGCAATAGATTTCTCAAACAAGTTTTGTGAGATTTGCAGTCAAGCCCTCCTAGGAATTGTTGTCATATCAGACAAGGAATATTTGAACACAAGAGCAGCAACTGCTCATTCCACTTGCCTCTAGGTTTTGGATAATATTTGAAAACATATGCCACTTTCATAATGCATGTAAATATAACCGTTCCCCTTGAGCTTTTTGCCTTCGTACTCAGAATGCAAGGCCATTTTGGGAAGTTTTTAGCCTAATCATTTACCTCTGATCAATAATGTAAGGTAAAAAAATCATCCTCCTGTGCAAAACAATGTCAGCCAGGGCCTGATAACAGAATGTGCCTCAGTAGCACAGCACAGCCATAGCTAACACACTGAGGAGAGCAAAATGAAATTAAGTTATGGCCTACTGTGTCATCAGGAAAATTCCAGCATTATAGAACATGAGCCACAAAGCATCATACAACACGAGTCACAAAGCATCATAGAAAATGATGACATCTACATTATATGGGATCACCCATTACCAACAGTTCAAAAGATGGATGCTAGAAAACCAGATATAGTGGTCCATGAAAAGAAGACAAAAGTAGCATTGATCATTGAAATCTCTACACCCATTGACTACAGTGTGCTGCATACAGAGAGACACAAAGTCATAAAATATCAGGATTTAAAGGCGGAAATGAGAACGATGTGGAAGAAAGATACCCAGACAGTTCCAGTAGGAGTAGGAGCAATGGGTCTTATAAAAAAGAATCTACAATTGTATTTAGATATGTTAAAAAAACATGTAACTCTATACGAATTGCAGAAGGAGTCATTACTGGGCACATTGCGGGTGCTGCAAAGAGCACTTCTGGCTGACATCAAAGATTGAAACAATACTAATATCGTGAACTTTAAACATATTTTAACTTAGGAATGAGGTTCATTCCCATCATGGTATTAGAAACCCAAAAGGCTTGGAGAAATTAAAAAAAGCATGGCATTTTACAATCCCTTGTTGTTCCTCTCCAGATATTACTATCTATAGAAATAGTCTGGTACAGCACCCACAACAGCAGCTATTTACTGCTCTCTCTCTCTCTCTCTCACACACATCATACTCACAAGCAGGTCAGTCACAGCATGTAGGAAGCATACTAGAGCTGCAAATATCTTATATTTGAAACAGACACCCATCTACTGGGTATAAGCTACAGCAAACTCACAGTGGCAAACTTGGCAAACTTGACACCAATATTACTCTGAAACGGCCTCATAGAAAATATTGACATTATATGCATATGACTTCATTAGCTGCAAATTTCTGTACAGACCAAACAGAGACAATCCAGTCACTGTCTTTTAACCAAATATGCCAAACCAACAGATAACTGCTCCTTCACAATGTGGCAGGGCCAGTTGAGGCCATGACTGATGGCTAGACATGCTAATAAGCTCAGTCCCACCATAGCTGCCCATAAACCCCAGAGCAGAGCTTTTGCAAAATAGAGCAACAATCCACTCGGCCTCACTTGAGCACTGAGCTGAAATTTCTGACCATTCAAAAAATATGCAATACCTCAGCACATAATAAGTCCTGCAGTACCCACCATGGGTGGTTTACATGCAATGAAAGCTTCTATCAACCCACTTTAATCCATGTCAGAGATAAAGGAAGAAAAGTAGTAAAAATGTCAACATTCCCACAGCCATGTGCCTGGAAATGTTAAATTACTGACTCCAGAGTTTTGTTCCCCACTTCCAACAAACCTAATCATCAAGTCTCGCATTCTGCATATATCAAAATCAGAAAAATAAATAGATGCATTGACATACTCCACAAACAACATTTTTGTAAACTGCAAATTATCCAATATCTTGAAGGATTTGTAAAAAAAACACAAGACATTATTTTAAACAGAAAAGACAGGAAACAGTTCTGCTCACAAGATGCAGAGTCCACATCCTGAAAAGAAATCCATGTGCCATTATGATGGACTTGCAAAGCAGAATGTAATGATGCAGTGTCCTATGTACAAATTTATAAGTGGCCCAAGGTTTGCACACCTCTTTAGGAAAGTCATGTGCTAGTCTCAATAGTGCATAGAATCTTTACCAGAGTACAAGGCATGCATTGAATCCATTTTTTTTCAGATTTTATTCTGATATGGCAAAGTGTCTCTCTGAGTAGACCTAAAGCTCAGTGTATAATGGACATGTTCAATTGTGTACTGGATTTTATAACTAGAAGGTGAGTCAGTTTTAGGTGAAAAAAAATCTTGCAGATACTTTAAGATACTGAAATGTCCTCACCTTCTGGTAATCTGAATCATATTAGGTTATAGCAGTGGGACCATTCTTTATTTTGCTGGTCAGTCTTTTAACTTCATCTTTTAATGTGCCTATTTCAGCTTTTTGTGTAATCAGTTGTTTTAATAGTGCATACTATACATGCCTTAAGAGCTCTGCCTATTTCTGTCTCTGTTTTACCTGTTTTCCTTATGGTTTCCCTAAGGTCTGTGAAGGTTTTTATTTGTATTTAGGACATCTATATTATTTGAAGTCAGCAATGCAAGTAGATAGGTACATCTTCTAAACACTTTTCCTCAGATAATTGCCCAGGCAGTACTTTCTTAATATAGCTTTTCCATTCTTTGAGGTCAGGATTCCTTTCACTCCTTCCCGCAAAACAAGGACTCATTACCATTTGCTTTCCAGGTTTTGCACGCAGGTAAGGAAGTCATATTTTAGATGCTTTGTCTGATACATTGATTGCACCAGAAATGACCCAAAAATGGCTTTCATTTGTTAGTCAGTGAACTTATAAAGTATTACTGCCACAGATACAGTGAATAGGAGCAAACCAGCACTTAATCTGGGTACAGGATACAGATCTCATCAACAATATTTCTGCCTTAAAACAACCATTACCAGAAGTCCTTAAAATAGTCGTTACATGGTATTTACAGTTAAAACTAAAACACCAAAATTACACTCTCATTTGAATTTCTTTTTTCTTAATATACTCAAAATTACAGTATATATTTAACTAGTATCTCTGAATTGAATTCAACCAGTACTGGCAAAATTAACAAAACAGCTGCCGTTTCCCCACATAAACTACTGCAATAAAGGTAAACAATTTGCTTGCTTCACAATCTTCAGGCTGGCCACTCCTTCAGCAAAAATGTTTTGTGATCTTCAGCAGATAAAACCTAGATTTGATTTTGCTAAATCACAACATCACTCATAATAATTAAAACCCCCTGAGCATACTTGTTAGACAAAGGAAGTCATCTTTGAGGTATTATAGAAAAACACCTCTAGATTGCATAAAACAGAGCTAATACATAGAAAGTGGGGGGGGGGGGGCATTTATTTTCATCCTTGCAACTCCAGTTCTTGTAATCCATCCATCCATACATCTACAGCTCTTTTTCCCCATCTTTGCACATGGGGTCGAATGTCACTTAGCCAAGGTTCACACCACTGGGTAGATCTGCCATGGTTGTTCTTTCATATCACTCACTCACATACACTCTCACACCTGTGGTCAATTTAGAGCATCCAATCCACCTACTGCATGTTTTTGGAATGTGTTTGGAAACTGGAGCACCCGGAAAAAAACCTGTAAACACAGGGAAGACATGCAAAGTTCACACAGAAGACACCACAGTCCTGTTCTTTTAAGTAACAGGATAAACATTTCCAGGTTTTGCACTCAGGTAAGGAAGTCATATTTTAGATGCTTTGTCTGATACATTGATTGCACCAGAAATGACCCAAAAATGGCTTTAATTTGTTAGTCAGTGAACTTATAAAGTATTACTGCCACAGATACAGTGAATAGGAGCAAACCAGCACTTAATCTGGATACAGGACACAGATCTCATCAACAATATTTCTGCCTTAAAACAACCATTACCAGAAGTCCTTAAAATAGTCGTTACATGGTATTTACAGTTAAAACTAAAACACCAAAATTACACTCTCATTTGAATTTCTTTTTTCTTAATATACTCAAAATTACAGTATATATTTAACTAGTATCTCTGAATTGAATTCAACCAGTACTGGCAAAATTAACAAAACAGCTGCCGTTTCCCCACATAAACTACTGCAAAAAAGGTAAACAATTTGCTTGCTTCACAATCTTCAGGCTGGCCACTCCTTCAGCAAAAATGTTTTGTGATCTTCAGCAGATAAAACCTAGATTTGATTTTGCTAAATCACAACATCACTCATAATAATTAAAACCCCCTGAGCATACTTGTTAGACAAAGGAGGTCATCTTTGAGGTATTATAGAAAAACACCTCTAGATTGCATAAAACAGAGCTAATACATAGAAAGTGGGGGGGGGGGGGCATTTATTTTCATCCTTGCAACTCCAGTTCTTGTAATCCATCCATCCATACATCTACAGCTCTTTTTCCCCATCTTTGCACATGGGGTTGAATGTCACTTAGCCAAGGTTCACACCACTGGGTAGATCTGCCATGGTTGTTCTTTCATGTCACTCACTCACATACACTCTCACACCTGTGGTCAATTTAGAGCATCCAATACACCTACTGCATGTCTTTGGAATGTGTTTGGAAACTGGAGCACCCGGAAAAAAACCTGTAAACACAGGGAAGACATGCAAAGTTCACACAGAAGACACCACAGTCCTGTTCTTTTAAGTAACAGGATAAACACGTCAAATATAGCCATACTTTTTCAAAGCATTATGTCTTAATCATGAATGAAATATATCATACACTTTGGTTGTCTGTTAATAGTTTGCTGTTTTACTAAAAAGAATATCAACTCATAAATGTTTTAATCTGTCAAAGTATTACTGTTTGGAATATGTTATCTTTCATTAAAAAAATCATGTTTATGTGAAAGGATGTTTTAGTCCCTCTGTTGGGGCATTTGGGCATTTTGCAAACTCTGTCATAAGGAACAAAACATTAGTAAATGTTGTCTTAGTTGACATTTCTTAAATTCCAACAACATGCTTAAGAAATAATGTATTTTAATCACTTACTCTTCTTGAGGGGACTGTTTATACAATTAAATCCACTAAAAGCTGTGAAGTTACTATTTTTGTTTTAAATATCTTTCCAGGCAACAAAAGTCCAGACACCACAAAACCAATCATTTTGTCTTCCCTCACTGGAAGACACTAAGGTAACAACTTTTTAATCATTTAAACTATTATTAATTATCAATTTATTTGTATTAACCATGTAGCAAATGGAAAATACACATTTCCATGGAAAGTACAGCAAGATTTCCCCAGGTTAAAGAATTTTGCTATTAGTAAATTAGTCAAGTACAAGTAGATGCCAATAAGAATGGTATTGTTGTACTATTTTTGCAAAAAACAACCAGATGTTCATATGTCAAGAGCCTTTGGGAAATGCCAGAAAAGATATGCAAAGACAAAAAAAGTTGCTTGCAATATTGTATGGTTGGGAAAGTTCTGTAAGCATGTTTACAGGAAATTTGCCCTGAAGGAAACAAATTTTAAACTATTGCAACACTATATTTAAGAAGTCCTGTTATTAGACTCCATTAGGACTGAAAGTAATTTGGATGATATAGTATAAATCTGACTTAGTTGTGAAGTGTTAGGTGTTAAGCAGTCAAGGAGTAAACTAAAACATTTCAGAGCTTTACCAGAAAGGCTCATCCAGACTCTGCTACACTTTGCTGTGAAGGAAAGGTTAGTTTGCTGTTATTTTTTGTATTTCTGTATTGCCTTTCTATATTTTGAATACTGTAGTTTGTTTTCTTTATCTTGTGTTTTGCTTGCATTCTGTTCTAACAGCATATTAAAACTTCAAAAGAGACCACAGCTCTCTGTTCTGAGTCAGGCAGAATTTTTCCCTCCCACCCATTTAAATTGTCTTGTTAAATACCACTGTCTTTCTAGTTGCCCGCCTCTTATGTTAATCTGACCATATATCTCATTTCTCTACTTTCACTGGCTTAGTGAGTAATCACAAAACCATCACTTTTGAAATCCCACCCCTTCAATTATTTAAATTTATTGGCCATCCTACAGTATTTCATAGCACCAAAATACAAAGTAACCACCCCTTTCAGTCCATCTTGCTGTTTTAAAAATAGTAACTCTCCACTAAACCTTAACTTTTTAAACAGGTAAACTCAAGTTACCTACTTTCATATCTAACTTCTCTAGTGCACACTGCAGAGTGCATTCTTTTCAATCTTACCTTTAAGCATCCCTGTTACTAGCACTTTCTCTAATACCTAAAAAGATCATCTCTACTTGACTCCAAGTAGACTTTTTTCTATCTGTTAAACCTAGCACTTGCTCCTACAGTACTTATTACCTTGATACGGCACTCTTATAGATAGCACCCCAAAAAGGCAAACCCCCATTTCTCGGTCACCCACGTCCCCGGAATCTCTTTTAAAGTTTTTTTGTCCAGTCCTTCTAGCATGTCAAGGGATCAGTTGCTAGTGTCCTCTCCTGCTCAGCTGGTGAACCTGGGAATATTGAGGCAATGTTACAATTGCCTCATGTACACAGACAACCCTCTCCTCCTCCCACAAAACACAAATACATGCGAGAGATGCAACTATACGGCCAAACTGGAGGCTGAGCTCTCTCAACATAGGACTGGCAAGACCAGTCAGGAGGAGAAGGTTACCACACACACTATAGACCCAGTCTCACATAGTACCATCACAACCTCAAATCATACACATAAACACACAAAGACATACTCGGCTCTGATCAAAATCTACCAAAACAGCAGAGGCCACCAAAGCAGACACCCAAACAACCACCACCTCAGA
Organism: Protopterus annectens; assembly: GCF_019279795.1. NCBI lineage: Eukaryota > Metazoa > Chordata > Ceratodontiformes > Protopteridae > Protopterus > Protopterus annectens. The sequence continues at coordinate 811,205,841 of NC_056745.1, forward strand.
ACACAACACCTGCAACACATAGACCTCACAGTCAGAGTGTCAAACAGTCACAGCCCTTAAGGCCAAACACAATGCCAGACACACTAGTCATTGGTGACTCCATAGTCAGACACACTGACGCCCCGCCACCAGACTGAGTAAGGAGAAGGTCACAGTAAGCTGCCTGTCGGGCGCTAGAATCCCACATAACGCAAGCACTCAGGTCTCTCAACAGCAGGTACAAATACGACTCAGTCATTGTCCACGCTGGTGTAAACGACCTGAGACGTACTCCTTGGACTACATGAAAAGAGACATTGAGGAGCTATCTGATTATGTAGCCCAGGCAGGTATGACCCTGACCTTGAGCAGTATCCTACCTTCACCAAGAATGATGCCACAATACAGGGATAAGATGATCAGCTTTAACAATTGGCTTAAACTCTGTGTCATTCAAAGGGGATCCAATGTCTGTCTGCCTGGGATGACATGCTGGACAAGCCACGCTGCTTCGCAAGGGACGGCTTGCACCTGTCACCCCTGGATTCCGGATATTGGCAAAGGCTCTTGCCACCCCATAGTGCCTTTTTAGGCAAGGCTCAAATTCTAAACCTACCACCCTAGAACACAAAAAGGAAAAAACTAAGGGTAATGCTGCTCAATGCCAGAAGTCTAAATCTCAAAATGCACGCACTCGAGGCCCTTCTCAGTATGGAGAACATCGATGTCTGTGCAGTGACAGAAACCTGGTTCAAGGCTCCTGAGAGCACCCCAGCACTATCAGGTTTTACCTCTTATCATGCTCCGCCCCAAAATCCGGACAATACTAAGAAAGGAGGTGGGGTATCCATATTCATCAAAGATACCCACACCTCAAGACTGGTGGCAACGACGATGCATCGTAGACCATCCAGGTGCAATTAACCATAGGCAAGACTGCTCTACAAATTGTAGCATGTTACAGGCCACCTCACAAACTCAGGAACCTCACATGGCCTTCCTGAAAACACTAGAGGGGATAAATGTATCACCAAACACCATCATACTAGGTGACTTCAATTACCCTAATATAGACTGGGAACACTACTCAAGCCCAAACACCCTAGCCCAAAAGTTCCTGGAATTCATAAACTCAAATGCCATGGAACAACTAGTCACCATCCCCACAAGAGGAGAAAACATACTTGATCTCATTATCACGAACATGGGAGCTCAATGTTCAACACCGGAAGTATACCCCTCACTGGTGAGATCAGATCACAAACTAATCTCGCTGGAGGTCCTCATCCCACCCCCACCTGAAATAAAAAGACCACAGTAAAGAACTTCGAAGCCGACTTCACACTTCTAAAGACTAGTGTGGTCTCCTTTAAGGCCCCCGAGCCGGCAGAAAACAGTACTCAAGCCGCTGAATCACTTACAAATGCCTTCTACCACCACCTGCAGGACTGCATGGATAAGGCAATCCCAAGCAAAACAAAGACTCTTTGTACAAAAGGCAAGCGTCCAGTCTTGTGGACCCCAGCCATAAACAAACTCTACAACAAAAGGAGGAAGCTACTACAAGATAGAGCAAAATCCTTAAAAGGTAAGACACCCTTGATCACTATAAGTAAAAAACTAAGAGCTCACATGAAGACATCCAAAACAAATTTTGAGAGAAAATAGCTAAAGACTCAAAAGACAATCATAAGGCCTTCTTTAGCTATAAGTTAGAAACCTGGGAGGAAACTCCCAGATATGCTCAGAACTAGTTCAAAATGATGTGAAGATTACTGATCTTACAGACATTGCCAACATACTGGCTGACAGGTTCAGTGCAAACTTCTCCCCTCCCCAAAAGGAGAGATATCTATATCAAGTGATTGCAGCCCCCAAACATCTCCAACGCCCAAGTGAGAACTGCTCTCTCCAAAGCAAAAACACAGCATCCATGGGACCTGATGGTGTCCCCGGCTGTGTGCTCCATGAACTCAACGAGGAATTAAACCCACAGCTAGGATAGCTGTTTAATCATAGTCTTACCTCTGGATACGTACCCAGGGAGTGGCGACTGCAACTGTGGTCCCACTTCACAAAGGCGGTGCCTCCACCGACCCTGGAAATTACTGCCCATTAGCTTGACAAGCCTTATCTGCAAAGCCATGGAGAGGATCATAATGGACCTCATAAATAAAGACATAGGGAATTTGCAGACTTTGATCCATCCCAGTTTGGCTTTGTCAAAGGCAGATCATGCCTTCTAAACTTGGTTGACTTTTCAAACAGTCACCAAAGCCATTGATGAGGGAAAGGCAGTCCATACAGCCTACCTCGATCTGGCGAAGGCCTTCGATACAATACCCCACTCGGTATCATTGAAAAACTCATCAGCTTAAATGTTAACCCATACATCACAAGATGGGTTGCAAACTGGCTGAGTGACAGAACCCACAGGGTCAGAGTTGCTGGCACCATGTCAGACTCAAAGCCTGTCACAAGTGGTGTACCACAGGGCTCAGTCCTGGCCCACTCTTGTTTGGCATCTACTTTTCCAAGTACAAGCAAACACAGGAGGGTTATGCGACAAAGTTTGCAGATGACTGCAAACTCGGCCATAGTAGAAAACACATCTGACACAGATATCCTTCAGAAGGGTCTCACAGAAACGGATAACTGGTGCCAGAGCCATGGCCTAAAGTTAAATGCCAAAAATGCATAGTCATACCCTTCGGAAAAACAAGGTTACCCCTAGCTACCAAATAGGTGGCAATCCACTGAGCACAGAAGAAGTTATCAGGGACCTGGGGACCCAGGTTGATAGTAGTCTGTCATTTCACACCCATGTAGCTAAAGTAGTTAGGAAGACCTTCTACATTGCCCACCTTATCATGAAGGGATTCTCATCTAGATCAAGGGAGGTCATAGTCTCCCTATACTCATCACTCATCAGACCAATGATTGAGTACAATGCCCCATTCGGAATGTATCTGACCCGACACTTGCAGCAGCTGGAGAGGCCACAAAGTTCCTCACCAAAAGGATAAAGGGTCTCAAACATCTGTCCTATGCTGCCCGACTGAAAGAACTCCAGCTCTATTCAGTCGCACCGCTTGCTCAGAGGTGACCTTTGCCTAACATACAAGGCCATGTCAAACCCAGATTTGATGAATATGCTTCACCTCAAAAATCTAGATCCGCTAGAGTCACAAGGGCGGAGACTTAAACCTCGACACGGCTATTAATAGGACGTGCTGGAGGGATAGATTCATCACCCAAAGACTCCCTATGCTGTGGAATAAAATCCCGGTATATGTGAGGCAGAGCACCTCGCTGGCCTTGTTCAAGAGAAATCTTGACCAATGGATGGGAGATCGCAGATATACCCCAGGGATTACCTCAGTGTCACTGCTCAACAGAGGCACAGCAAAATAATGGGTATAGTTCCCCATACTAAAGGGGTGGCGTAAGCCACAAAACTATGGGCTAGGCTTGTAAATGCCCTCGGGCAGATAGCCTAGTATGAACCTATGAACCTAAGTAAATGCATATAGCAGACATGCTGAGTCATTTGTAGGTAAATGAGTAATACAATTTATCTGGAGAATAAAATAAGTAATTTGGGAAATTCCACAGCTGCTCATGACAAACATAATTTGAAATTCTTTCAACAGTTATACCCACAGTAATCTACTGATTAAACTGTTATGAGATATAGTAATGAAAGGCTGGCTAGAACAACTATCTGTAGCAAATAAAAAAATAAGCCTTTATTTTGGTTTAATAAGGGGAAAAAAAAGAATGTATTCAAGGTCTGCTGTTTAAAATAAATTATAGGTGCTCTTCCATTAAACCCCTACCACACATTTTCTGTCTCAGATTGCTGTGTTTCTGGGATGATTTCTCAGCAGGCCATGCAGATCCTTTCAGACCCATGCAGTGAATTCACTAAGCCATGCATCGGCAGTGTTCTGCAGCCCCCAATTTCTGGGGAAGCAGTGTTACATGGGGCAGATGGGTTTCTCTGATGTAAACTTGTGTCATACCGACAGAAGATTGCTTGGCCACTGCCGGCCGTCCCAGGTAAACAGATGTTGTGGACAGCAGGGTTGGTCTTTCACAGACTTTGCAGTCCGACTTGTCTTCCACTGTCTCCCCCTTGCACCACCACACTTTTTCTGACTTGGCCACTGCCGGCTGTCCCAGGTTAACAGATCTTGTATACAGTGGGGTTGGTCTTTCACAGACCTTGCAGTCCGACTTATCTTCCCAGTACTCCCCCTTGCACTACCACATGTCCGTGGATGATTGCTTGTTGCTGATTTAGATCACCATGTGTCCCTGACACCCCCTTCTGAAAGAAGAACAATCCCCAAAAATGCAGGAGAAGGTAGGGTCAGATTGGCAGGTGTGTGAAAAAGGAAAGCATGGTCGTATAGCAACACAAAGAAATCACCCGCACCCATGTAGTAGGGAAGGGGAGGACAGTGGGAAAACAGGTAAGCCTGCAAGGTCTGCTGAAACTGCAGTGTGGCACCGTCCACAAGCTGTGGGGATATAACTAAGGCCAAAAATGGCCACGGACGTGCAGGATGACGGGGAGGATGCTGGAGGACAAGTAAGACTCCAAGCCATGTCACATCCCAAGGCCTGGGGAAAGAATCAGGGCACAACAGGGCAGTCCGGGTTCCAGCACGCATGGTAGGGGTTTAACGGAAAAGTACCAAATTATATAATAATATTAATCAGTTATGAAAAAATGTTGGAAAGAACATATAAGTCACGTTTAATAGAAAGAATTAAGAAATATTATGTTAGTTCACTAAGAGAAACTGCAAAGACATTGGAGCACAGATGTAATGTAATACCTTTTATTGAGCAGACATAGGTTTTGCAACTACTCAATATTTTGGGCTAGCAGGAACCCTTTGTCATGATCTGGTCCTGAAGCTCAAGTAATTGCTAGGCCTATGCTGGTCCAATTAAAGGCTTTACATCATATCTGTGTTCTATTGTCTTTGTGTATTAACTCATGTTTCAGAATTGTGAGTTGCAGAACAAGAGCTTAATATGTAGTATACTGGCCAGGCATGTCAATGCAAATTCATCAAGAGGTAAGGGACTGTCCTATTTTCTCATGAATATAATATTAAGAAAAATAGATGCTTTCTTAAACAATACCATGAAAGCCCATGTAATATTAAGAAAAATAGATGCTTTCTTAAACAATACCATGAAAGCCCATGAAGTACATTTATTTAAGTTCAGAGAACTGAATGCATTTAATATGCATTAACTATTAATTAATATTTCCGATAGTTAAGAAGCACAGTATGTGTTACTGTCATCAGTGTATTTAAGGCTGCATTTCTGAGATACAGAATGCCTGATACAGCTGCTTTAGATAATATTATATTATGTGTAATCATGGAATTCAAGAGATTTTCAGAATAATAGGAATTTCAATATATGACATCCAGTGTGAACCAAAATTAAGTCAATGGCCAGTTCAAGAGGACAGTCCAAGCAGTTTAGAACTTTGTGGACAACACTGACAGCATTAACACTAACTGCTGCATAGCTGGGCAGCTAGCTTTTTTGAAATATAGAAACATCCCCCTTACAAGATGTGTATTTACTACCTGCTAATACAATTAAAGGGTGAAGGACTAAATAGTGGATTATCTACCTTTTCTTTCTTATTTCAAACTGAGAATGAAATTTCAGAACAAAAGAGGCTGAAAGTAAGTTATGCTATATAAAGTTATACTATCATGAAAGAGCAAAGCACGTATCATATTTAAAAGAAATAAGGTGATGCTGGAGTAAACTTCCACAAAAAAAGGGAAGAAGGATGGGTGGTTGGTAAGATCTGTCCTTGCTTGTACTGAGAATGGAATTTTTCTGACAAGAAACTGGTGACTTTTAATATGCCTCAGAGAAACAGACAAATACAAGACTTATGCTGAAGAAGTTTCCAGTCAAGAGGTGTGTTGAGAAGCATCTAGACAGAAATATAAAAATGTTTCTCCAAAGATATTTCTAAAGCAGCTATGGCTGAGCAAAGAAAGGTTTGTCTGAATGTAGTATATCCTGTTAGACTTTCTGAAGGCAGCATTTCTGTTTTTGTTCTTAGTATGTTATTAGTAGAAAGCCATCAATTCTCATAAATATTTAAAATACTGTGCACTACTATGAACGCTAACAAGATACTCGGACACCTGTAAGGTCTGAAAAGTACTGAGCTGTGTGTTTAAAAAAATATGTTGCTAAACATACTGTACCAGTAAAATATTTTAGTTTTGCCCAAGATTTTACAAGAAATTTAAATACTGAAATGCCCTTGCATATTGAAAAAACAATGCTTGTGCCAAAATATTAAAATGTGTAGAATTTCCTTAATACTGTAATGGCAAAAGTAGAGAAACATGTAGCATGAACATACATGTGTGAGTGTATGTGTGTGCATGTATTTGCATGTATTTGTGTGTGTGCATTTGTGTGTCTTTATGTATATCAGAAGGTTTACTATCAAATTGTTGAAAGACACTTGCACAAATTTCGGAATCTAGTAATCACATGGGCGACTGGTAAAAAAAAGCAAACCAAAAGCTTCCGAGTTCACTAAATTAAAAGCAAGGAAGTGATTGGTTCCTGCAAAATCGCCATCGACTTGAACGGTGATTTTAAAGAAACAGTCGAACTGGTTTGAATGTTGAATATTGTTTTTATCATTTTTGACATATGGTAAAAACAACATTAACAAATTCAACCACATGAGTCGATGAAACAACTCAAATATGTAATGTCGTTCAACATTTTGATAGTAAACCTATCAGAAGACCTTCTGCTGCTTATGTGGATTTAAAGGATATTGCTTTATTAAATTAAATGGGACTCTATCTTAAAGGAGGAATAAGTGGCTTATAGGTATATATCTTTAAGAAACTGACACATTAACCTATGTAACTATTAAAAGAATTAGTATCACATTGTCTGACATATTTTATAGAAATGCATTCTAGTATATATGCTAATGAAGCTTGACATATGCAATTAACCTCCGCCACATTCATTTAACTACCTAGTATACCAAATGTTACTATGTGGATGTGGGATTTGCAGAAGGCTGATGGAGCATCACTGAAGCATTTAAAAGCTGCAGAGAGCACTTGGTTGACTGCTGTGGTGGGAAGGAGCAGAGAAGGACTGGAAAGGACAGAATATAAGAATGATGGAAGATAGGCCAGAGACAGTGTAGCTATGAAAATAACAATAATGCAAATAGCTATATTGAGGAGAAAGAGGATTAGGCAGTTTGGAGTTGAAGACCAAGAAATAAGAAACCAAGGTAAAGGGATAAGGGCAAGAAGATGAACAAGTAAATTAAACAGGTAATATCAGAGATGGCTGGGCAGGAAATAACAATGACTGGTGAGCAGAGTGGAGATAGGCAGGAACAGAAGCAGGAGTAAGAGTCATGGATAACAGGTAGTCAGGAGGATGAAGAGTATAGCAAGTCAAAAGGTATGTAAGTGTGGCACAGGGAACAAGAGAACACTGGCTATGATGAGCAGAAGGTCTTCATATGTTGAGGGATCCATGCATTAGTGTGATGAGTTGTTAAGGTAAAGCAAAATCATGAATTTGGTAATAGTGGAAATAGTCCCAGCCTTAACCCTTGAAAGACTTGTGTAGCATTGAACAAGCTATTTGTAAAAAGACAGTAATGCCCACAGATTTTGAAAACAGACTTATCACTGTTTTCCCCAGCACCTCACTGCTGAGTACATTTTGACTAATTATTTCCTTTTCTCGTATATTCAGTTTGTTTTTCTTCATATTTGAAGGGATAAATTAAGACAGATGAAAACATATTTTATGGATTTATTTCTTTGAATAACTTTGGTGCCAATTGCTGACAAAACCCTTTTTTACCTGAGAAATGGAGGACTACAATGTGGATGCCCTTGAAAATGGAGAACGTGGGGTTTATTTTCATGCAACATAGATCGCCAGCTCTCCAGTCATGCTCCTGCTATGTTTTTGTGTTTGGTGGCTCTTGAGTTTCTTCATCTACTTATCTCTTGTGCTAAATTACCTTCAACCACCCTTACATTCCCACCTTGCTCTTATCTGTCGGTTGCTTCTTTCAAGGCGTGTGGCATTGACCATATTTTTATGTACCACTAAGTGCTATTTTGTGATAGAGTTTTTTATTAAGGAAGCATAACATGTTTCATTTAGGTGAAAATTGACTGGTTAAGAAAAATTACAAGGGCAAAGTATGGTGTAAATACCTATTCGTAATATGACTGGGAGAATGCCAAACAGTCTGCTGTCATCTCTCACCTATGGGTCGATGGTCTAAAGCATGCCCTGCAAGATAGCCAAAGCAAATTGTGTTCTACCTCTAGACTTGGAACCAAGCTTCTAACGTGTAATGAATGTATAAATAGATGTCCAAGTAGCCATCTCTCACTAATTTAGGCAGACACATTTTTGAAGAAGGCTGGAATGGTAGCTGTTGAATACCAGAATGAGCTTTAACATCCCCAGTCAAAATCTTGTTTGTATTTCTCATAAGAAATGTGAATGCAAACAGCTAGCTACTTCAAAGGGCCCAATCTGGTACCTGAGCAATTCTATGTTCCCTTTAAAAAAAAAAAATAGATAACCAGTTTTGCTAATGGCTTTGGCTATCTCAGTTACCATTTTGACTGACCTTTCTATATCCATGTAATACTAGATTATTTTCCATTTGTTTTCTTGCTTAGAAAAGAAATCAGGCAGCTGAATAAGCTGGTTTTAAAACCACAGAAAATTCCATAGGTATGAAGAGGGTTTACCTTAATGATGCTCTGTCTCCATGGAAATCTATATGTGGCTTTTTTAATAGTCAGTGATTGTAACTAAGAAATTACAGTTGATGAGAATTTTAACAGCAAAAGAGTTTTCCAGGAAAGATATTTTGGGTCTTACACACTGACAGACTCAAAACAGGGAAAAGTTAGTCTTCAGCATACCTCTTAACCTCTGAACATTAACAATCATAGCACTAGCATTTAAAAGTCATATCACAGGGCCAGAAAGAGGAGTATTTTCTTATTTTTTACAATGGAAACTCTTAGTATACTACTCCCTATATAGTTAGTGGCTGTCTATCTCTGTATAGGCTTAGTTTATGTATTTCTTAATGTATGTACCCATAAACAGGTTTGACTTTATGAGGAACGTCATAAATCTAGGAGGAGCAAGGATAAATCTAAAGGCCAAAAATCACAGTAATATGTATTTATCATAGCAGCTGCGAGGTATGATCTTCAGTTAGTGAATTTAAATTGTAGATGATAGCTATTCTTTATCTTAGAAGGCTCAGGTAATGTATCTTATTCAGGAACTGCTTTACAGAAGATAAGAAATGATAGCTTGTGAAACAGGCATCCAGGCTGATGCAGGAGATAAGTGTACCTTGATTTATGAATAGGCCAAGTTAGTACCGAACAGACAGACTAGGTATGCTAGAACCTAAAAATCTTAGCAGATATCAGTGCCTTAACTTTTATTTGAACACCAAATTGAAAATCTGTCCTATTTAGTCTAGACAGGTATTTATTTTTGTATTTGGTCTTCTAGCTTCTTTCAAATCAGAATGATATGTGATAGTTGCAGCAGAATCCAATATAACACAGGCAGCTGAAGCTATTTCACCAGTGCAGCAGACATTCAAACTGAATGCCAATCATGCAGATCTGCCTAAATGACAAATGGGATGAATGTGAAGTACATGGCAGGTAACAGGATTATGTGTCCCAGGCACACACTGGTACAGATGCTCAATCCAACAACAGCATACTTACCTGTGGGTATGGAAACAAAATCGCAGGATATGGTGCTGAAGCCCACATACCATAGTGCATGCAGGAATGGCAAGGGTACAGCATTGATATGAAACGTTTACATTCAGAGAAACAGTAGCATCCATGTATAATGGAGAAATAAAGACCAGTGCTTTATTAGTAGGGGCGCAGCTCTGTAATAGTTCCTATGGACTGTTCTCCCTAAGCAGTGTTGCCTGTTGTGGTGGTTTCAGGTGTTGTCTAGAGATTATCTGAGCCCATAGAAAGTTGCTTTTTGGCCACCATCAATTTTGTTCTTCACCCACTGTTTAGGCTTGTCAGGAATAGTTGTTTGTGACTATCTTGCTTCTCCAGCTTTTCTACTGGCATGTGGACATTGGCAAAGGGTCCAAAACTTTTTCAAAAAACATAATGCCTCTGGGAAAAAACAGGTGGTTGTTTGGATTTCATTTGACTTGGATGAAATCTTTCAGGGACCTTAATGATCATAAAGAGCTGTGCCTTACTCTTGGGATAAAAGTCTGTTGTAAAAATTGACATTTATAATAGAAGCCACTAACATCTGAGTTAGAAGCTTGCAGTGTGGCTGACTGTGACAGATAAGAGCTACAAAATTAATTTTGCCTGTTTTATTTTTATTTTTAACACTACTGTTAGAATCTGAGGATCAGAGGAGTTGGTTGAAGTGGCTATGATTATAACTGCTAGTGCTTCAGAAAGCCTGTAGTAGAACACACAAAGCTGGAGAATCTAAAAAGAAGTAAACAATTCCATCTTGGTATTGCCCCATATCTTTGTTAGCATCACAGATGTGATATTTTTAAGTTTCAACTCATTACTCACTGATGATTCTTTGCTCAAGGCCCAGGATATTCTCTTGGCTTAGAATGCAAACTGCCTGAGTGTAAGATTCATCTGAATAACTTTTCTAGACTAGACTTGTATTAGTCAATCACCCAAGTACCCAAGTTAATATAAAAATGTATCCTATGAAGCCTCCAGTGAGCAAAACTGGAGATAGACATTTGTATACCTCTATCTCTTAACCCAGAAAAGCTGAACAAAGCCACAAATAATGAGGAGCAAAGGCACAAAAATAGGGACATATTTTAAATATTCCTCTTATAAACTTAGAGTAACAAGATTAGTGTTAGTATGCATTTTCTGAAGGATAGGAAGTCTGAAACTCAAATGAATGTCATTATTTACTGACTTCAATCCACAATGATTTGCTAGAAAACCACAAATTTTATTTGGAACAGACCAAAAATACGATGCAAAAATCTGGATATTCTGTGAAAATCAGAACAGCTGAGAGGTATGGACATTTGATAAATACTGAGTGTAGTAGTAAGGCCAGATACAAGGGAAATTAACTGTCATGTTTATTTTTACGTAAACCCTTAGGGCTTTGTGGAATAGCATTATTTTTATCCAGTCTTACTAACCAAGCTTTCAGCAGTCGAACAAGATGACAGTGTGAAGGGTCAACATTTTCAACTTACTTAGGTTCATAGGTTTATAGGTTCATAGGTTGGTACTAGGCTATCGGCCCTAGGGCCTATACAAGCCTAGCCATAACAATTCCCTGGATATTTCTTCCCACAATATTTACTTCTCTGGACCCCTGTCTAGCAGGGCAACTGACATGATCCCCGGGGTGAATTTCCTATCTCCAATCCAATCATCAAGGTTCCTTTTGAAGAGGGTCAATGAGGCGCTCTGCTTGACATGTATGGGTAGTCTATTCCAGAGTATGGGGAGTCTCTGGGTCAGGAACCTATCCCTCCAGCATGTTTTGTTCATTGTGATGACAAGGTTTAGATCCCTGGAGCATGTGGCTCTGAGGGATTGAGATTTTTTTAAGTAGAGCATGTCCAACAGCTCAGGGTTTGACATGGCCTTGTATGTTAAGCAGAGATCGCCTCTGAGTAGACGATATGCCACAGAGTATAGCTGGAGTTTTTTTTTAGACGGTCAGTGTATGGCATCTGCTTTAGGCCTGTGATTCTTTTAGTAAGGTATTTCTGTGGCCTTTCCAGCTGCTGCAGATGTCTTGTGAGGTACATACCAAATGGGGCATTATACTCTATAATGGTTCTAATGAGGGATGAGTACAGTGGGACAATGACTTCCTTTTTTCTGGATGAAAAGCCCTTAGTGATGAGGTGTGCCACATAGAAGGATTTCCTGACTGTTGTGGCAATGTAGTTATTGAAAGTGAGACCACTGTCCAGCTGTGTCCCTAAGTCTCTCATCACACTTTCAATGTTTAGTGTACTGCCACCTATGTGGTAATTCATGGGTACATGTTTTTTTTCCAAAGGGGATAACTACATTTCTTGGCATTAAGCTTGAGCCCATGGATCTGGCACCAGGCATCTGTTTCTGTAAGGCCCTTTTGTAGAATATCCACATCATTTGGGGATTCAATAATGGTTCCCAGTTTGCAGTCATCTGCGAACTTTGTTAGCCAGAGTCCCTTAGTGTTGGCCTGTACTTCACAGAAGTAGATGCCAAACAAGAGTGGTCCCAGGACTGAACCCTGAGGTACTCCACTTGTCACTTGTCTGGAGCTGGATTTGGAGTCAGCTACTTTTACAGTCTGGGTTCTGTCAGTAAGTCATTTGGCAACCCATCGAGTGACGTAGGGATTTATGCCCAGCTTAGTAAGTTTATCTATGATTCCAGAGTGGGGGATGGTATTGAATGCCTTGGTGAGGTCCATATAGGCTGTGTGGACCTCCTTACCCTTGTCTACAGCTCTGGAGACTGACTCGAAGAAGTCAATCAGATTCAGGAGACAAGATCGGCCCTTCACAAACCCAAACTGGGTGGGGTCCAGTGTTTGAAGGTTGCCAATGTCTTTGTTTATAAGTTCCATGATAATGCATTCCATGCCCTTGCAGATCAGCCTTGTCAGACTGATGGGATGGTAGTTCCCAGGATCCAAGGTGGATCCCCCTTGTGGAGTGGGATAACTGTAGCTGTGCGCCACTCAGTGGGCATGAAGCCTGAGGCGAGGCTATGATTAAACATGACACTTAGGTGAGGTGCCAGTTCATTTTGTAGTTCATGTAGTACACAGCCTGGGATGTCATCTGGTCCCATGGATGCTGTATTCTTAGCTTTGGAGAGTGCAGTTTCTACCTGTGTGGCCGTGATTACCGGAATTTGGCAATCTTTTGGTATTGAGATGGGCCCTTTAGGGGGTGAGAGGGGGGTGAAGTAGGTACTAAATTGATCTGCCAGGATACTGGCAATATCCTTGGGATCAGTATATTTAATGACATTCTGTTGTAGCTCAGAGCAGATCTGAGCATTGCCATTTAGATTCTTGACATAATTATAGAATGCCTTGTGGTTGTCTTTGGAATCTTTGGCAATTTTATTTTCGTAACTAGCTTTTGATGATTTTATGAGGGATCTCGGCTTCTTACTGAGGCTGCTGAGGGAGTTTTTTGCATCCTGGGATTTTTCTCTTTTCTGCAACAGTTTCTTCCTTCTGTTGTATAGGTTTGTTTATAGCAGGGGACCACCAGATTGGCTTCCTTTTTTTGGAGAAGAGCATTTTGGTTCTATTTGGGATGGCACGATCCATGCAAAAGTGGATGTGCTCGTACAGTGTCTTAGTGTAGGATTCTGCAGTCGAATTTTCAGATCCCGTCTTCATGGGTGTTGTGAAGTTTGTCACTTCTGACTTCAGTAGCATGAAGTTGGCTTTGGAGAAGTTTTTTTAAGGAGGTTTCCTTACAGGGGGGTGGGGGTGGAATGTGGATGTCAAGGGTTATTTGCTTATGGTCAGACCTGACCAATGAGGGGGTGACCACTGGTGTGGAGCATCTATCTCCCATGTTGGTAATGACCAGGTCTAGGATATTGGAGCCCCTGATGGGACAATGGATTAGTTGATCCAGGGCATTGGAATTTATGAATTCCAAGAAACGCTGGAAAAAGGAGTTGGTACCTGAGTAGTTTTCCCAGTTAATGGCAGGGTAGTTGAAATCACCCAGTATTAGGGTATTTGGTTGTAGCTTAATATTTTCCAGTATGTTTAGAAAGGTGTAGTGAGAATCTTGGGGCATGGTGGGGGATCTGTAGCAAGCTACAATTTGATTGCAGTCTTACCTAGTGTTAGTTGCACCTGGAGAATTTCAGATGCATTGTGTTGGGCAACTAGCCTGGAGGTGTGAATATCCTTGGTGAATATGGACACTCCTCCAACTTTAGTGTTTCGTTCTTGGTTTTGTGGCAGAAAAGTGTGGTAAGAGTTGTAGCCTGGTATTGCAGGGGTGCTCTCTGGAGCCTTGAACCAGGTCTCAGTTACTGCACAGATATCGATGTTCTCCATTTTTAGGAGTGCCTCGAGAGAGTGCATTTTGAGGTTTAAACTTCTAGCATTGAGTAGCATTACCTTCAGATTTTGCTGCTTGTATCTGTTGCAGTGGTGGTTTTACCCTTTGAACCTTGCCTAAAAAAGGCACTATAGGGGTGGCAAGAGCTTTAGCCAGTAACCTGAATCCCAGGGGTGACAGGTGCAGACCATCTCTGGCAAAGTATCGCAGTTTGTCAGTCATGTCTTCCCAGGCAGACAGATACTGGATTCCCTTTGAATGACACCAGAAGCTTAGCCAATTGTTGAAGTCAATAATTTTGTCCTTATACTGTGATATCATTCTGGGCAAAGGCAGGATGCTACTCAGGGCTAGGGTCATACCTGCTTGGGCCATATGATCCAAGATCTCTTCCATGTCTCTTTTCATGTGGTCCAGGGAGGTACATCTCAAGTCATTCACTCCAGCATGGACAATGACAGAGTCGTATTTGTACTTGTTGTGGAGTGACTTGAGTGCATGCGTTATGTGGCGGATCCTGGCACCCAACAGGTAGCTGACTGTAATTTTCTCCTTGTTCAGTCTGGTGAGTGGGACATCAGTGTGCCTGACTATAGAGTCACCTATGACTAAAGTGTTGGGTACATTGTCTTGCCTTAGGGGCTGTTGGGTGGCATACTGTTGTTGTGAGCTATGTGTCACTTTGGTTGTGACTGGTGTTTGTTTGCATTTCAGCTTTGGAGGCCCTTGTTGCTTGGGCAGGTTAATGTTAAGGGCCTCTGCATATGTGGGTTTAGTGTTGCTATGTGTGGGTGTTGATGGTGTGGGTTTTGAAGGGCTATGAGTTGCTTGAGGTGTAGTGCAGGTGTTAACCTTCTCCTCTTGACTGTCTAGTACAATCTTGGCCAGAGAGAGCTTTGCTTCCAGTTTGGCTATGTAAGTGCATCTCTCGCAGGCTGTAGTGTTGGATGGTAGGAGGCGAGGATTATCTGTGTACATGAGGCAGTTGCCGTGATTGCCCCAGTATGCCCAGATTCACCAGGTGGGCAGGAGAAATCACCGGAAGCTGACCCTTGGACATGCCTGGTTAGGTGCTTTTTTTGTAAAGTTTAAGAGCTGTTTTTCATTACCTTTGCAAGGTACTTTGCAGTTGTAGGCTGTTTAGTGCCTATGATTAATTTCTCCTTATTGACAGGAAGAGTTGTGCTTGTATTAGTTTCAGGCTTCCTAGTGCTTTCCAGCAGGTTCTAGAGCAAGTGCTAGTCACAGGGGTTCAGATTTTAGTGCTACTACTGAGAAACCAGCTAGTTCTAAGGGAAAATTTGAAGAGCACACTTTCTGGCACCTGGAATACTTTAACTGTAGCCTCGCAGTGCTGCACGATGCGAAAAATGTGCAAAACACACACATTTTTAAGCCAGAAAGTTGAAAGGGATAGAAATCGGCCCAAAAAGGCTAATAAAATACAATTTTAGAGTTGGAAACCACTCTTCTAGCATTAGATAGGCAGTACAATGCTCACCAGTCCCACTGGTAAGCAGTAGGACTTCCCTCTACCACAGCAAGGTCTGGATAGCTCTGAACTTCTACCAAAAAGCCAAATAGAAATTTGAAACAGTAAAACCTGATAGGTATTACAGAGTACCCAGCTCTCACCAATTTCTCTACAAAGGCCATAATGCTGACCCTGAAACCATTTCACAAGGCCCCAAGGGATTAAAGGCCTCCACTGCCAAGAATCCACTCCCTGCAGAAAGGGAATCCAGATCTCTAGAAAGGTGGGGTAAAAAGGTATATACCTCGGCCACCCTTGCCATGAGGGCCTTAAATTGTCAGTTTCATATGCTTAAATATCAACAGTACCTGTTATCACAATTAAGGAACAAAATGTCTCAACCTGAACAACCAGATTTAAAGGAGTTACAGGATATGATGCATAGTGCGGAGCAAGTGAGTAAACACACCTTACAATGTGGTTATGATGCCCTAGAGGCTTCCAGTAGAGCGGCTGCTACAGGATCAGTCATTCGCAGACATGCCTGGCTTAGGGAACAAAATTTACCTGATCATGTGAAAGCTAAACTGCTTGATGCTCCTTTACAAAAGGATGTACTATTTGGTACTAATGCTGAGGAGATACTACGGAAAATGGAAGAAAAAGCCAAATCTATGCAAACTGTCAAGGCTTTCTTACAGGTCCAACCACCACGTTTTAGCAGAAATTGGCCTTCAAAAAACTGGTCCTTTCCAGCCACTGACAAGCCCCAAAGAGGTAGATACAGACGCACAAGCGGCAGAGGGCAATCACAAGGATCATATAGAGGCAGACAATGGCAATCTCCAGCACCAAGAGGTGGTGAAGACAGCGCACAACAATACAGGAAGAACCCAATGACTCCCTCATTTCCATGCCAAGCAAGTCTCAGCTGGCAGCACCTTTGGGAGGAAACTAGCATTATTTGCAAGCAATTGGCATATTGTCACAACAGACAAATGGATACTGGACATTATAAACAGAGGCTACAAATTTCAATTTCACACTCTTCCAAAAATGAGAGGCATGCCAAACCTGCCACAAAATCAAAGGGCAGAGGCACAACTGCAAATTTCAAAGCTCCTAAACATGAGAGCTATACAAAGGTACCTACACACCAACAAGGTCAAGGTTTTATTCAAGACTTTTTCTGGTACCAAGAAAAGGAACCGACTGGAGACCCATTTTGGACTTATCCATCCTAAACACATTCCTACTCGTACCAAAATTCAAGATGCTCACATTACAGCAACTTCTTCCCATGCTGGGCAAGGAGTTTTGGCTGGTAACATTGGACCTCAAGGAGGCATACCTGCATGTCCCAATCAGACAAAGCTGCAGAAGATACCTCAGATTTCTTGCAGGTTCAATCCACTATCAATTCTCTGCATTGCCCTTTGGCTTATCTACTGTGCCCAGAGAATTCACAAAGTGCCTGGCATCAGTGATTGCCTACTGCAGACTTCAAGGGATACAAATTTACCCTTATCTGGACGACTGCCTGATCCAAGCAGACAGCAAATGCATACTACTGGAACATCTGGCATATGTGACACGGTTACTGCTTTCTCTGGGATATACCATCAACAAGGAGAAATCAAGGCTAACACCATCTCAGAAAATAACCTTCCTGGGTGCCAACTTGGACACAAACACCCAGATGGCATATCTTACGCCAGAAAAACAAGGGCAACTATCTCAGTACTTCGAAACACTAGAAAAAAGTACCAGGCTTACTGCAAGGAAAATCCTGCAGGCTCTGGGATTCATGGCATCTTGCATTCTTCTAATCCCATGTGCAAAGCTGCATATGAGGAAACTTCAATGGTACCTAAAATCTATGGTCTCAACACAGTCACAGTTTGGAAGCAATTATACCAATAATTCCATGTTTGCAAAAGGAATTTCTATGGTGGGCCCAAGCATGTCAAGTAAACACAGGCCTTCCATTCTGCAAGCCTCAAGCAAAACAAGTCATAACCACAGACGCCTCAGATTACGCCTGGGGGCGACATGAAGGACAGGTGCATTCAGGGCAGATGGTCCCAAAAGGAAAAGCACCTTCACATCAATCAAAAAGAAATGCTAGCAGTAATAAATGCAATTACAGCTTTCAAGGACTTCCTGCATCCAGGACAATTACTGATAAGAACAGACAACACCACAGTAATGTGGTACATAAACAAACAAGGAGGAACACATTCATACCCCTTGTGCAGACTAGCCATGACTCTTTGGAACTTGGCTCTGGAAAGACAAATCGAACTTCAAGCACAGTACTTGCCAGGACTGGAAAACACACTGGCAGACACTCTAAGCAGAAATATGACAGATCCACACGAATGGAAGTTACATCCTCAGGTGTTTACAGAGATAATCCAAGCGTGGAGGCCAGACATAGATCTTTTTGCCTCCCACAGGAACCATCAACTGAAAAAGTTTTGTTCAAGGACCTTTCATCCAAAGGCCTGGAAAGTGGACGCCCTTTCATTCAGTTGGACAGCATGGACAGTTTATGCATTCCCACCTCTGCCCCTTCTGCCCAAGGTGCTTTTGAAAGCAAGAACAGACAAACCGAGGATGATACTGATTGCTCCAGATTGGCCAAGGCAACACTGGTATCCACTCCTGAGGAGCCTAACACATACTCCTCCCTCGTCCCTGCCTCTTCTACTGACTCAGAACAGCTACAAAACTCTTCACAGTCAGCTGAAAACACTCAACCTCGCTGCATGGAAAATTCCTTGACACCACAACAGTCCCTACTCTCCAAGGAGGTGCAGGATGTCATTTTGGAGGCCAGAAGACCATCTACTAGAAAAGCTTACTCCGCAAAATGGAAGCGGTTTTGCTGTTGGAATGAGAAAAGAGGCAAGGACCCTAGAAAATTGAACTTGCCTCAGGTTTTACAGTACCTAGCTGAACTGCTGAACAGTGGACTTTCATTTTCTTCCATAAAATACATGCCTCAGCCATTTCTGCAGAATTCAACACGGATCCTCCTTTATTCTCTCACCCACTCTTACGACAGTTCCTCAGAGGGGCTAAGAATATAAGACCTCCAAGGAAGCAACCAATACCAGCCTGGGACCTTAATTACATACTAGAAAAATTAACATTGCCTCCCTTTGAACCTGCTGCCTCAACAGATCTGCAATATTTGTCCTGGAAAACAGCTTTCCTTCTGGCCATCACTTCAGCTCGTAGGGTTTCTGAACTTCAGGCCCTCATGGCGGTGCAGCCCTTCCTCATCTTCCATCAGGACAGGGTTTCCCTTACCAACCCATCTTTTATGCCAAAGTGGTATCCAGGGTAGCCTTAAATCAAGCCATACACCTACCTACCTTTTATCCTAACCCTCAAAACAAAGGGAGGCTGCTTCACTCTTTAGACATCCATAGGCAGCTACGTTATTATTTGGACAGAACAAAGTCCTTCAGGAAATCAGAACAACTTTTTGTGTCCTATGCCGAAGGGGCTCAAGGAAAACCAGTTACCAAACAGACCATTTCCAAGTGGATTGGCCACTGCATACGGTTTTGTTATTCCTATCATGGGAAATCTGTCCCTACTGGTATCAGATCTCACTCCACCAGGGCCACAGCCACCTCTACAGCCTTCCTCAGAGGTGTTCCTACTAAGGATATTTTGGAGGCAGCCACTTGGAGTTCTGTACATACCTTCACAAAACACTACCACCTGCCCTTATATTCCAGAACAAGAGCAGGCTTTGCCACTGCTGTTTTGCAGGGCATTCTGGCTCAACCCAGTTCCTCATAGTACCTACCACCCTATGCATAGCTTTGGGACTCTACCCATCTGTGATTACTGCAGCTGTATGCACGATGAACATAGTACAGTTTTGTACCTACCATAAATGTAGATGTTCGAGTGCTAATACAGCTGCAGTACAGGTTTCCCTCCCTCCTTCCCCACTTGGTAAAGGCATGGGGCCTAACAACCTCTTCATACCATCTGCCTGGGTTATCCTGCTATGTTTTATTTGCTTGCTTACACTGATTTTGCATTACATTGCATTGCTTGCATATGTAGATAAGCCTTATTTATGTATTGCCTTTCTTTTGGGGGCACCTGACATCTGGGGCAAGAAAGACTGAAGAACATGATGTCGGCTGTGTCTTATATACTCTGGCCTAACTGACGTCAGAAGAGTAAGCGACGACAACCGACGCCGGACCAAGACTTTGGAACTCGGCCGACCGAGGGACCGCCTGACGGCTGAAAACCCATCTGTGATTACTGCAGCTGTATTAGCACTCGAACATCTACATTTATGGTAGGTACAAAACTGTACTTTTGTCACTTCTGACTTCAGTAGCATGAAGTTGGCTTTGGAGAAGTTTTTTAAGGAGGTTTCCTTACAGGGGGGTGGGGGTGGAATGTGGATGTCAAGGGTTATTTGCTTATGGTCAGACCTGACCAATGAGGGGTGACCACTGGTGTGGAGCATCTATCTCCCATGTTGGTAATGACCAGGTCTAGGATATTGGAGCCCCTGATGGGACAATGGATTAGTTGATCCAGGGCATTGGAATTTATGAATTCCAAGAAACGCTGGAAAAAGGAGTTGGTACCTGAGTAGTTTTCCCAGTTAATGGCAGGGTAGTTGAAATCACCCAGTATTAGGGTATTTGGTTGTAGCGTAATATTTTCCAGTATGTTTAGAAAGGTGTAGTGAGAATCTTGGGGCATGGTGGGGGATCTGTAGCAAGCTACAATTTGGATTGCAGTCTTACCTAGTGTTAGTTGCACCTGGAGAATTTCAGATGCATTGTGTTGGGCAACTAGCCTGGAGGTGTGAATATCCTTGGTGAATATAGACACTCCTCCAACTTTAGTGTTTCGGTCTTGGTTTTGTGGCCGAAAAGTGTGGTAAGAGTTGTAGCCTGGTATTGCAGGGGTGCTCTCTGGAGCCTTGAACCAGGTCTCAGTTACTGCACAGATATCGATGTTCTCCATTTTTAGGAGTGCCTCGAGAGAGTGCATTTTGAGGTTTAGACTTCTAGCATTGAGTAGCATTACCTTCAGATTTTGCTGCTTGTATCTGTTGCAGTGGTGGTTTTACCCTTTGATCCTTGCCTAAAAAAGGCACTATAGGGGTGGCAAGAGCTTTAGCCAGTAACCTGAATCCCAGGGGTGACAGGTGCAGACCATCTCTGGCAAAGCATCGTGGTTTGTCAGTCATGTCTTCCCAGGCAGACAGATACTGGATTCCCTTTGAATGACACCAGAAGCTTAGCCAATTGTTGAAGTCAATAATTTTGTCCTTATACTGTGATATCATTCTGGGCAAAGGCAGGATGCTACTCAGGGCTAGGGTCATACCTGCTTGGGCCATATGATCCAAGATCTCTTCCATGTCTCTTTTCATGTGGTCCAGGGAGGTACATCTCAAGTCATTCACTCCAGCATGGACAATGACAGAGTCGTATTTGTACTTGTTGTGGAGTGACTTGAGTGCATGCGTTATGTGGTGGATCCTGGCACCCAACAGGTAGCTGACTGTAATTTTCTCCTTGTTCAGTCTGGTGAGTGGGACATCAGTGTGCCTGACTATAGAGTCACCTATGACTAAAGTGTTGGGTGCATTGTCTTGCCTTAGTGGCTGTTGTTGGGTGGCACACTGGTGTTTTGAGCTATGTGTCACTTTGGTTGTGACTGGTGTTTGTTTGCATTTCAGCTTTGGAGGTCCTTGTTGCTTGGGCAGGTTAATGTTAAGGGCCTCTGCATATGTGGGTATAGTGTTGCTATGTGTGGGTGTTGATGGTGTGGGTTTTGAAGGGCTATGAGTTGCTTGAGGTGTAGTGCAGGTGTTAACCTTCTCCTCTTGACTGTCTAGTACAATCTTGGCCGGAGAGAGCTTTGCTTCCAGTTTGGCTATGTAAGTGCATCTCTCGCAGGCTGTAGTGTTGGGTGGTAGGAGGCGAGGATTATCTGTGTACATGAGGCAGTTGCCGCATTGCCCCAGTATGCCCAGATTCACCAGGTGGGCAGGAGAAATCACCGGAAGCTGACCCTTGGACATGCCTGGTTAGGTGCTTTTTTTGTAAAGTTTAAGAGCTGTTTTTCCTTACCTTTGCAAGGTACTTTGCAGTTGTAGGCTGTTTAGTGCCTATGATTAATTTCTCCTTATTGACAGGAAGAGTTGTGCTTGTATTAGTTTCAGGCTTCCTAGTGCTTTCCAGCAGGTTCTAGAGCAAGTGCTAGTCACAGGGGTTCAGATTTTAGTGCTACTACTGAGAAACCAGCTAGTTCTAAGGGAAAATTTGAAGAGCAGACTTTCTGGCACCTGGAATAGTTTAACTGTAGCCTCGCAGTGCTGCACGATGCGAAAAATGTGCAAAACACACATGTTTTTAAGCCAGAAAGTTGAAAGGGATAGAAATCGGCCCAAAAAGGCTAATAAAATACAATTTTAGAGTTGGAAACCACTCTTCTAGCATTAGATAGGCAGTACAATGCTCACCAGTCCCACTGGTAAGCAGTAGGACTTCCCTCTACCACAGCAAGGTCTGGATAGCTCTGAACATAGAAAATAAAGTCCTGAGACAAGCAAAGCCTGGGATATGGACTGGCTAGGAAAGGTGGGAAACGAGCAAACAAGATAGTATTTTTTTCTTTTTTGTTGAAACAGGCTAAACAATGCAATAATACAGTAAATAAACACAGAAAAGGCTAACACACTTGAGTGTGTAGTCCTAAACAGTAAATGCAATTAAAACTCTACAAAATTAGCAATTTAAAACTTTTTAAACTTTTATTTAAACTAAGTTTTTAAACTTTTTAAACTTATATTTATGAAGTTGTTAATGTGTGCAATATTCAGTAAAGGCATTCTCCCAGTGATATTATGAATAGGTATTTACACCATACATTGCCCTTCTTCTTCTACTAGGGAAAACCTTGAATAAAAGTCCTGTCCTGTCTCTGAAAGGGCATTGAATGAAGAGACAGAATGTGATGAGCTGGATTTTTCAGGGTGTGTAGATGTTGTCTTAGATGTGGAAGAGTACAAAATTGTACGGTGTATCCCAAGGTGATCATTTCTGTTACCTGTTTGTCTGGGGATACAAGATATCAATTATTTATAAAAACAGAAAACCTTCCTTCTATGTTTTGGAGTTGTAGGACAGAGGTTCACGATAATGTTTTACTTCACAGTATGGAACTGGAAACAAACTGCCTTTGCTTTTCAAGAAATTTGCTTTGTCTGCTGTTGTTTTCCTTCTCTTGGTTGCTGTTGCAACTTTTGGGGAAGGGGTTAGCATAATGATTAAGGGCTTTACCTCACAGATAACAGGGTGTAATTATGACCTCTGGCTATTGGTTAGACTCGTATTTGCCTAGGAAAGGGCTTCTTTTTCTTATCTTGCTGTTCTTTTGCTGATTTCTTTGCTAGGGACAGGACTTGGAAATGTAATTTCAAACATACTTTGCAAATAGGAATTGAAACATTTACACTCCATTTTCCATAGTCTTGTTTTCCACCAACTGTTTTAATTATTTTTTTGAGGGAGGATCACACAAAAACATTTCATCCACATGAACATGCAGCAAATAACTATTAATGTATTGTGGGAAAGGATGGGTCTTTCAGCATGTAGCTCTATGTAAAACGTTACCAATATCTGACAGCCCATAACTCTGCCTTGTCCACATGCTGTGCTAAAATTATTATTGCTGTCATTCATTTAAGCATCCTGACTACCTTGTTCTACACCTTCCTTTTGACTGACGATCTCAGCCTCATTCTGTACCACATATAGCTGACATTTAATGGACCTAAAGTAGCTTAGCTATGCATTTGTTTTCCAAACTTGTTTAAAGAGCTATGCTGTCTATGGTTACAAAGAGTACTTAATGAAGCTTTTTTTTCTTTTTTGAACCCTTAGGAGTTGAGCAGCCTATAACGTCAGAGTCAGTCATTGCGATTTTATACAGAAAATCACTTCTCCCCTTCACAGTTTAACATTTAACAGGATATTTTGGTAGAAATGGCTGGCAATCGAATTAAAAAAACATTATGAGAAGCTGTATTGAAATAAATTAGTATTAGATTATAACTTCTGCATTGGTTTCCATCAGTTTAGCATATCTTATCATGAGTGAGAATAATATGCCATATTTTTTTTCCCTAAAGTTTAATGTATCACTGGGAGAAACATCTCCTAAAACAGAGTTGGAAGAAGCAGTGTCATCTGTGCTGGAGTGTGTATTAAGGCCAATAGAAGCTCTCAGTTTGATCTGAATAAGCCTAGATCTCATCAGGTTCATCCCAAATGGATGAAAGAGAAAAAATGGAGCTCATTTTCCTGTTCTTCTTCTTTGTAGCACAAGAAGTTTGTTGAAATCACCATAGCCTGCTATACATGTGTAAACCTGCCATAATCAAATGTAATAGCCTCTAGGAGATTGACACCTGACCTCTGGATACCTTAACATTGGAGGTCTAAGTGTTAGACATCCACTCCTACAAATAAGATGGACCTCCAATGGCCAGTACTCAGCTCTTGGATGCATGCACTACTATAGAAGGAATGTGGATGAAATTCATAGGATATTTGGGGACATATTGGGAGGTAGGACAAGGGTTTGTCTTGGTCCAGACATTACACCCCAAATATCTGAGATGAGATAAGGTCTTTTCAAAATCATGACTCCTTCATCTTCAGGTACCATTATAATTTGCAATTTCTATTATCAGAGGGGCCTGTTCACATACCATTTATCCTTATCCCTAGCTCTATATCACACCTAATAAGGCAGTAGAGCACACAACAGAAAGTTGTATTCAGAATACAGCTCATCAGTATGCCCCCAGAACCTGTGTCACCATTTTCCTACAGCATGTTTTTCCTTTTTTCTGAATGGACAGTAGTACAGAAAGGAAACAAGCTGCACCTCTTCAGACGTCTGCATCTGTGTCCCTGTGCCATGCTGTGCCGGTGCAAATACTTTCATATATATTATCAGGTAATGCCTGGTTTGCAACAACACTGCAGTCCAATAGTATACAAACAGCACACCTCAGAATCACTGTTAAAAGTACAACAACGATCAATGCTTCAGTTTAGGGATTTTCAAAAATCTGCATGGAAAACATGGATGTGCTAGCATACTCCTCGACTTTACATTTTTTTAGTTTTAATGAATTAATTATGCATGCTGCACTAATTGTTTCAAGCACATAGCATATTTGCAATGCACAACACAGTTATCTGATCTGCAGAATCATATTATCTGTGTACTCTGTGGGCAGAGGTGTCTAAGAAGAAATATGCAAAAAGCAAACAGAAATCTGGGAAAGCAAACACCCCATGGGAGCATTTGGTGTGGGAAGTGATAGATCACTGTGGAAACAAATAATAAGTTATTTTTGCTCATTCAGTTCACATGCATGCATAGTTACGCGCATGTGCAAAAGATGGACTTTCCAGCCTAGGACACAGTAAACCTCAATGACTCCATGGCTACTGTCCCCATTTTTAAAGAATGCAACACCGTCGATCATTTGAACATGTGAAACATTCAAACTTCATCAGAATCTTGTTCATTCAACAGCAATAGAATATTGATCCACCATGCTACAGCTGCAGATATTTTAAAGTCAGCTGTCTTTAGGAGCAACATGACAAAAAGAGCAAAGTGACTTGAACAGTCACTGACTTTGATTATTTTTCTTTCTAAGTATTCTAATTATTAAAGACACTGCTAGAACTCCTTTGCCTGATATATGACATAGGTTTCTTTGGCCTTTTATGATGTACAAGGATATTCAGTAAGTAAGTGGTAGAGAAAATAAGTGCACGTGAATTTTTTTTGTCAGGAGATACTACATTTGATTTAATATAAATGGATTAGAACTAATACAAGAAAAACAATAATAGTAATAACATAAATATACTTAGAAAATGTTTGTATTTGTCATGGTTTGTTAGCATGCATTTAGGGTTAGTGATATCATGAAAGATGCAAAGGAAACCCTGAGTGAGTTTTATGCCAGCAAAATTATACTATGGAGTGGTGATACACTACCTCTATAAAGCTATAAAGTGTGACAATAGTCTGATTATGACTATATTATGGTGTTTTATAAATTTTATTAACAATGCTATGACACAGAATGACAACATAGCTCTCAACCAGTTGGGGACAACTCCAGAAATAATCAGGAACAAACTATTAGTATTATTAACTTCAGACATTGGCAATGTAAGAGAATGTGAATTAATATACATTTTCTGAAGTAAAAGAAGTCTATAACTCTAATTATTGCCATTATTTATTAAGTGTAGTTCACCAACTTTACTCGAAAAATCAGTAGTTTTAGGAACAATTAAGAAGGACAGAGCTAAAATTTGAGTCAACCGCATAGAAAAAAATGGGAATTGTGGGAAAAGTATATGCAGGAATGAGGTTTAAGCGGCAGGATTTGAATGAGCTCTATAATGCTTAACTGCCAGTGACTAGAATGTTTATAAGTGATTAGTAATGTTTACAACTACAGTTGTTTCAAAGGTGTCTGTGATATAATTTTTTTACAACTAAAGTGATTTCATTTTGTATGTTTTTCATTTATATAAATGTAAGATTGCCTTTGTCACATGTGGAAATTTAATAAAGATGTTGGAAAAAAAATATCATGGATGTCTCTGAAAGTCAGGAACAGCTGAGAGGTATGAATGACAATATTAATGCAATAATATGTCACTTATGATCATGCAAAGGTCAGAATGTATCAAACACTAGTCTTTTCTGACAGTGCTTTTATTCAACGAAACATTAGTCACTACATTTGTCTGTCATTCTTATGTCTGTCTGTCTGTTTGTTGGTCTAATTCATCATTCAAACTTTCTCAGTATAGGAAATCAGAAGAAACCAGATCATAACTCTATAGTGCATGAAGTTGTATTAACTCCATGTACCGTTAGTTACAAAAGAAAAAAAAAAGCAAAGTATAAAGTACTTAGTGAGTGCAGTTACTGTTGATTGTCATACTGCAGAAGTGTATTACATGTTTATTTTTTTCCTGATTTTGGAGCATGATCGCAGCATTCCATGCACTAAAATTGTATGAAACATATTTGCCGTCAGAATAATTGTACTGCAGCATAAACGTAACTTTAATTACATAGATTGAATTTCTCACTAAGTCATTAGCACATTGTTCTGCATAACAGAAAAAAAGTGCTAATATACCATTTAACAAAAGTATCTGTTCTAATTATTGTTGAAGTAAATATACACGGACATTAAACATTAATGTATTATAGTGTTTCCCCATTTATATCCAATTGTGATCTGTGTTTTTGTAGCTATGTGAGATAACATTACAGACA
This sequence comes from Protopterus annectens, assembly GCF_019279795.1. NCBI lineage: Eukaryota > Metazoa > Chordata > Ceratodontiformes > Protopteridae > Protopterus > Protopterus annectens. The sequence continues at coordinate 811,232,888 of NC_056745.1, forward strand.
TGCAGTCCCAAGTAAACAGAATGAGCAACATTTCAACAGCAAATGACAGGGATAACCTCAGCGAGCTTTGGATAATTCAACTGTATTGTGGAAATATACTACCTCTTATGAGAAATATATTTTTTTGCATTTTTCTAAGTTGTTTTATTTATTTATTTATTTTTTTTGTAAAAACTACTTTTTTCATTCTTTGAGCTGTAGTTTCCAAATACAGATTATGGGAAAAAGTATATACTGCTCTTTGTTGTATCAGGTGTACCTTACTCTCTAAACAAATTCAGTGACTTGTTTGGGTTTGCATACTGCTTTCTGCTGAACCCAGGTTGTCTTACCATCTAAATAGGTACACAGGCTATTTTACAGTCTTTGCTTCATTGCATAAACCTGTGTTTTCTATTCTTATTAAAGTCACCTTGTCTACCAGAATGCCTCATTTTGGAAATTAATATATACTGTTGCTATTAACATTTCCACACAAGCAATTATTTGCATTTCAGTGTAGGAAACTTTTGATATAGTAATTATATGTAAAGCAATGGTTGATTCCTTGCATGTCATCATTTTAGGGTATAGAACACAAGCTAAAAATTAATGGGACACTGATAATACAGAGAAATGACATACATGTTTTCTGAAGAGCAAAGAGAAATTAAATAAAATATGAAAATATGCCTAAAAATAGAGTATTATGCTATTGTCAGATGTTCATACAATTTGTTTGCTGTAACAGAAGTATCTAAATGCATACAGATGCAATCAAAATGGCATTTCTTCATATCAGATAGGAACTTTGGGGTTGTCGTAATATAGGAGAGATGTGTCTTTGAGCGGTGGTGACCTCAAACTAAATTATATTAGCAGAGTATGTGACTTACCTCTCAATTGTCCTTGATTTTTAAGAAGCATCCCTGATTTTGGCTTAAAACTGTGCTCTGCCCCTCTTAAAACTGATGACTTCCTTAGAAAAGTTTATGTAGTGCAGTCGATAAGCAATTTTATTTATTATGGATACAGACTTATGTACTTCAGAAAAGGCAGTTTAATTGATGCACTTCTATTGTGTTAACTTTCTATGACAGTAACAGCAATATTTTAAAAGTTTTCCTTATTTGGGGTCTTTGTCTCTAATTCCTTTTTGGCTTTGTCTGGAGGCAAGACTTTAAGACCATATGATGGGTGAGGTTTTGTATATTTTGTCCTGATTCTGTTACTTTCAAGGACGTAGTACTTGTACTTAAAAGAACTGATTTACACAGAGTATCATCACTCACCCCTTTTTTCCCATTTTCACATTAATCAATGTGACTAAATCACTTATAGCCAATGGTTATATCACCAGGTGGCTAGTGCTTCTGCTTCTTTCGGCATTTCCTGGTTAGGGGTTGCCACAGTGGATCACCTGTCCGCTCATGATTGGCAATGGAGTTTTACGGTGTCAAGTTGCCAGCCCGGCACCCAACCTTCCACAGAAGGAACACACATGCACACCTAGGGCCAATTTAGTGTGTCCAGTCCACCTACAGCATGTCTTTGGGATGTGGGAGGAAACTGGAGCACCCAGAGGAAACCCACATGACCACAGGGAGGACATGCAGACTCCGCACAGAAGGCACCCCAGCCAAAGATCGAACTGGAGAACCCCTTGCTGTGAGGCAGCATCGCTAACCGCTGCACCACTGCAGCCGCCCACCAGGTGGCTAGTGCTATCAACATATAATTCAGAAATATGTGTGTGTTATACAAAATAGTGACTACAGGCTTAGCTGACTAGTAGGTTAAGTGCTGGAAAAAATCAACTGTGTTATAGTGACCTCAAAGGTGTGCAAGTGTAGAAAGGGTGATCACACAACTGATGGCAGAGCAGTCAGAACTACATGAATGGGTAGTGATTTGTGTTGGTCCACAGAATGTAAATGTTGTGGTTTTAGGGTTAGTTGTTTTGCATTTCAGTCAGGAATTAGTAAATGTGTGTTAACAGAAATGCTGTTATTGTAACTAGTGTGTAAGTATATAACTGCAATGTTTTCATTTACTCTGATTTGTGGCATTTGTGAGATTTTGGCTGTGCCCTTTATTCTTGAGTCACTAATTTGGCGGGCATAAAAGCATTGGCTAAGGCAAAGAGGGAGACACTGATACACAGGGGCATATGGAAAATCACAGTATAGCAGGGATTGGGAATATACTCTTTCCTTGTTGTTGAGTGATCCCATAAATTAGGGGATATGGGATGCACAGTCCCCACATGGAGGTGCAGGGAGTTTTCTTTCTAGCAAAACAATGCTAGAAATAGATTTTCTGCATTTGTTATAGTATGGCAATGCGGTAGTATTGTTGTTGATAGTGGCTTATTTCTGTTTCAGTTTTATTTTTAGTTAGTTTAGTCTGCAGTTGTTCTTTAGTGTTTGCAGTTTAGTAGTCACTCTTTTTCATTCACATGTATAAATCCACACATGCACACACACACACACACACACACACACACACACACACACACACACACACACACACACACACACTTTGGCAGAAATATCAATGGATGAATCAGTCTGATGATTCCTGCTTTAATGAATGTCTCCTTGCACAGCAATGAATGCAACACATCTGTTTATCTATCTATCTATCTATCTATCTATCTATCTATCTATCTATCTATCTGTATCTATCTCTATTGCATATCTATTAAGAAAAACAAATAAAATAGAAATGAAAAACTAGAAAAAGTCCATTATCTAGAGATAATAAAGATGGCAGAAAGATGGGACAAAGTTATATCTAGTGCCAACACTTTGCACTCTTTATCTAGTCATCTTTAATTTCATCACTTTAATTATTATCAGTTACTATTAGAAACTTTAATAATAATCTCACCAGTCAAATAAAGCAAAGAAATAAGAGAATTTGACTTCCTGATCAATAAAATGTAATGTTTGCTTAGTAAACTGGTGCTGCTAACAAACATTTCTGCTTTTTACACTCATCAGTTTCAATATCTCATAAAAAAACAAGCAGAAACTTTGAAGTGTGGAGGGTGTGAAGTTCACTCCTTGAAATATGTTATGCACCTAGTTCATATCTTGTAATATCTCATAAAAACACACAGCTTGAATAAACACCAATTTCCAAATAGCTTTCTTGTTTTGTGCCATTACTGAAATACTTGCAGACATCCCCAGCAACAATGAAAGAAATCAATCAGAAAATGGACGTCATACCGACATGAATGCCTACTTGGAAACAACCTGTTGTGTAATGAATAGCATAAAATAATTCTACCTTATTTAAAGTGCTATACAAGGTGCCATAATACACAAATATATTCTTAAACTAAGCAGTCATTTTTAAATATATTGCTTCCAAGTCTATTGATCCATTTTCTTTTGTTTTATGTGAATAGACTTGAAGCCCCTTATAAACAAATGGTAACAATTTATTTTTATAAATATCCAGACATGAAAATGACATACCATTATTTTTTGCCTTATAAGGATCCTCCCTGATTATAAATATCTTTTGCTATGGTTTTGAATTTAGCTCATTTATGGGGGTGATTTTGTGGTGTCTGTCAAAATTAACAAAATAATGGTGCAGAAGTAATTTACTGTGAAGTTATGCCAAGATGTAGAAAACAAAGAAGCAATGACTGGAGGTCCTGGAAATACAAATTATACTGACTGAGAATAATATTATTGCCAATAACTTTCTATACCTTCTGTTTGTTTCTGCTATGATACACATATTTCTACAATCCAGAGGAATGGCAACAGAGAAAAATAATGCTCAAAACATAGAAGTATGTAAAATTAACTTTAAGTGCTTTTTGCAGGGGGCAAGCCCCCCTCCATCCCACCAATGCAATGGCAAGTCTCCCCCCTAACTTAAATATACCAAGTCCATGATCACATTAAATTGAAGAAGGGAGAAATCTCCCAAAATAAGTTAATCATTGCTGGCACATACTTGGAAGTCACACCCGCAGTGATTTCCTGTGGAAAACAGAGATCAAGGTTATGTTCTGAGCATTAATGTTTTTCTTTAGTCTACTGATGTTTAAGGAAGTTCACCTCGATCATCTATAGAAGAGCCCTGCATTTATTGTGAACATATGATCATAGATACTTGGCAGTTCATTAATGATGCTTGTAAAAGGCACATTATGTCTTTTGTTTCTTCTGTTGACTGCACTGATCAATGTATGCTGATTTGCAAACATATATGGCATATCCCTCACTTCTGTGCCATTCCTGAGCAAACTATGCAGGCACCTTTAGTCTCACTCCTTTTTCCACCACTCCTTGTTTGCATAATAACAATGCTGACTGCCATTTTTGACAGCAACACTTGCAGCTCTCCTATCTTCTCAAGCTGATTCCTTCCACTGCACAATTATGCTATCTAGTCCTGTTTAGAGGATTCCTTTTTTGCTCCTCGCCTATGGTGTGTTTTCTTATCCTTTAGTCCATTGCATATGTGTACCTTTTTTTGCATCTGTAACACACCCTTCCCCTTCTGTCCCAGTTTAAAAGTTGAGCTGTTGAGATGTACCTGTCCAACAGTAGGCAAAAAGTTCCATCATACTGTCTTGTCCAGCAATAGCTGCCACTTTAATGCTTGTTATTCAGTAGGATGTCACAAGCCACAAAGCTCATTCTGTACGTAAACTGCATGTATTTTAATGTAGTACAAAATAGTCACAGATGACTGCATAAATCATTACATTTTGTAAATCTTAACTGTCTCATTTTTTTTCATACAGTATAATGCAGCAGACGTGATATAAAATTGCTGATGAGAAGAGTTTTATAAATGCCATTCAATGGAACTTTCTAACAAAAGTTTTTGTGTGTGTGTGTGTGTGTGTGTGTGTGTGTGTGTGTGTGTGTGTGTGTGTGTGTGTGTGTGTGTATGTGAGTGAGGATAATTGTTTGTGGAAGGCAAAGGCCAACTCTTCATTTCAAGGGACTATACTGCTTGCACCCCAAAACTTCATATACTCATCTTTGACATTACTTCACTTTGGAGTGCAAACAATTTCTTCCTTATACTGACCTTTGCCAATAAATGCACAAGGTCTGAATTTGTAGTATCATACAGATTTAGGCCTTGGCCATATATTGGAATATACCCTTTCCATAAATACAAAAGAAGTTATTTTGTTTGATTGTTTGCTACAAGTAACCAAATGACTAAATAAATTATGCTGTTATTTCTGATGTATATTTGATAGGCAAATATGCCTTTTCCTTGAGATTTTGTGATCTTAATATATATATATATATATATATATATATATATATATATATATATATATATATATGTGTGTGTGTGTGTGTGTGTGTATGTATATATTATAATGCCCACTACTGCTAATAATACATGATGGTTACGAATATGCTTGTCCCCATGCTGGGCCAGTAATCAAGGAGCCTGAATCCTCACCACTGACACTGGAGAGGGAAGTACACTTGGAATACAAATGGATCCACTCAGTATTTCCATATGCAGACCTCTATGCATCAAGTACAATTTCTCTTAAGAGCACACACGGAACACACTCAGTCTGGGGTCTGGATGTCTCTTTATCTGTCTCTGTCCAGGTCCCCAATAAGACTCCCCACTGGTACAGATATAGGGTTAGGTCTTTAGTCGAGTGTCCAAATCAAGTCCTCCAGCACACTCTCTGTAAACCCACTGCTCCAAGTCCCTGCCACAAGTAGCTGACACACGCACTCTTTAAAATTTAATTTTCACACACATACACACCTAGGTAAGGCTGGCACAGATTATCTGCTCTATCAGCTTTGCCCAGACTATAAGGTAGATTCACTACCACCAGTCAGTTATTGTAGGACTCTTACAAAGGGTATCCAATTATACTGTGTAATATTAATACTAATACAAATAGTAGCAGTTCTCTAAGATGGCTAGGCCATCTGGAGTGGCCCACACAGTGTCACCAAATAAATATAAGTACTCTCAAAGGTTAGATACTCCATACAAGGACCAGCCACAATTCTTCTTCTTCTTCTTCTTCTTTCGGCTTTATCCCGGATCACCTGTCCGCACATTGAATGGCAGTGGAGTTTTACAGTGTCGAGTTGCCAGCCCGGTGCCCAACCTTCCACAGAAGGCACACTCACACGCACACCTAGGGCCAATTTAGAGTGTCCAATCCACCTGCAGCATGTCTTTGGGATGTGGGAGGAAACCGAGCACCGGAGAGGCGACCACAGGAGGACATGCAGACTCCGCACAGAAGGCACCCCAGCCGAGGATCGAACCGGAGAACCTCTTGCTGTGAGGTGGCAATGCTAACCACTGCACCACCGTGGCCGCCCACAAGGACCATCCACAATAAAGGTTTTAAATATATTTAATAATAAATAATAAAAGAACATGAAAATGCTGAATATATATTCACAGTAAACCACAGAGTTCAGATCACAGGAGATATTGAAAAGAACATTGATGGACATACTCAGACAAATAAAGAAAAACAATATTTAAACTAAGCTTCAATATATTCTTGACTAAATCTAAAAGAATTATTGTTCCCTAGTTAATTTACTTACTACTGTATGGCAAGATATTGTGGATGAGGGTCTTTCTAGTCAGGCCACTGAAACAGAATAGTCAGTAGTCAGAGATTTCTCTTTGTAATATTGAATATATAATTTCCAAGAGGGCTAGCAGAATGACCTCATCTGGTAACCTGACCAGGACCGGCCTTTGGTCAACTGGTGCCCTAGGCAAAAGGGCTCCACAGCACCCCCAAACCACCTGGTGCCCTCATCCTGATTTACCTACACCATCCAGATTACTGGAAAAGCTCCCCTGCTAGAGTGACACCCTAAGAGACTGCCTAGTTGGCCCATGCCTAAGGCCAGCTATGCACCTGGCTCAAGGTTCTCACATCATTCCCCTTTGAAGCTGAGCACAGACGACCACAATACATATCCAAATGTTTATGACAGTGCCTGGGGCCTCCCTTCTTTTCACTGAGCTAATGGGCAAAGGCTCTGTCCCAGAACCAGCATCTGCAGTCCTATTCAACACCGTGAGGTGTGTTTTAAGGGTTTAACAGTTCATTTATATATTCACTTATTTTTCTTAAAGTTAACCTCTGCTGTGCCAGTATCCTCTAGTAAAACATATACATATAATTTAGCTACAATAATACATGTACATTTCTCTTCCTTTCAGCAGGGTGCACTGTTGATACATTTCAAAATAAGCAAAGCATCTGTACACAATCAGTTTGATATACAAATGACATACAGTTCTAATGTATTTGTAACACGAGTATATATATATATATATATATATATATATATATATATATATATATATATATATATATATAAACACATATATATATATAAAAAGGTGGACTGAAGATAGTTGACTATACATGAAGATAATGAATAGGGTATGGGGTACAAGGGGGCTTGGCCCCCTGCACAAAATTATGTTTTATCTGTTTTTGTTTTGCAAATTTTTGCATGAACCAAGATTGCTGATCATTGCATGCATAGTAGTGTGTCAGTGTTTGCAAAGTTGACCTTTCTGTCACGACTTTGTTAATGTCAAGTGTCAAGATTTAGGTGTTTTGATCTATATCAGTATACAACTCCCCCCCCCCCACATCTATATATATCTATATATATATATATATATATATATATATATATATATATATATATATATATATATATATATATATATATATATATATATATATATATATATATATATATATATATATATACATGGAATTATTTAAATTTATCGGATACCATAATACCATTTATGTCAATGTGTGTAATGTTGAAATAAATTGCTCAATATTATGCACATCGACACCCTACTATGCATGCACTAAGATACACTTAAAAAAAACACAAAAAACATTTTTTTTCAGGGGGAAAAGCCACCCTGCACCCTGATATGGGAGTTGCACCTCCCACAACTCCTCCCAAATTATATATTCTAATTCAGAGATCATACAATCCCTGGGAAAAGCATATATTCTCCTACCTGGGGATTAGCAGACTGCCTGTTGACCGTCTGTTCAGTCAACCAAATTTTGTTAATTTGACAGAAGTCGACCAAAATACCATTTAACAAAGTTACAAGGACCGTATATATATATATATATATATATATATATATATATATATATATATATATATATATATATATACATACATCCACAACCCCTTTTTCCATTTTTTGCACTTGAGGTTTGGGTGTCACCAGTGGCAATCATTTAGAGCTTAGGTTTATACTGCTCGGTGGCTAATCCTGCTGCATTAGTTCTCCCACACCAGACACCCACAATGCACACTCACACCTATGGCCAGAGTGCTTAATCCACCGACTGCATGGCTTTGGAATGTGGGAAGAAACTAAAGTACCCAGAGGAAACCAACTCAAATACATGGAGGAAATTCAGACTCAGCACAGAAGGCATCCCAGCCATGAATCAAACTGGTGAACCTCTTGCTGTGAGGTGACACCCACACACACACACACACACACACACACACACACACACACACACACACACACACACACACACACACACACACACATATCTATATCTATCTATTTATCTATCTATCTATGTATCTATCTATCTATCTAGATAGATATATGCAGTGAAATACCTTAACACCTTAAATCTCCTGTAGTGGAGGATCATGTGATATATGCAAATAACCCCATACCATGCTTCAGTATAACATTTTGACTCTTTAGTTGGGTATTATTTTGGATAGTTTGCAGGCACCCTAATGTTTATGGGCATCTGACTTGATTTTAGGTGCTGTGTTTCTAAAATATTGCCAAAAAAACACTTATACTGCAGTAAATCAGAATAAGACCAACACATGTGTACTGCTAGTGGGGTTTGGCTTTATTGGCATAAATGTATCCATAAAGACTTAAAAATTAAACAAGTAAATATCATGGGCATTCAGTAGCAATGTAGCTTAAATACTGGTATGTTCTTAAGGGATCATTTGCATATATTCCATAGGCCTCCACTATAAGATCTTTGAAGTATTACATAATGAAGATTCTAGTTTGGCTGGGTATTTCTTGCATTTTTTGAATGCTTTGAATGTGAACTCTTTTTTTCATTGTGTTTGGATGTTTTTCAGGACATTTTGCAGGCTTCTTAATGTTTATGGATATCAGGCTTGATATAAACCTCTGTGCTTATGAAGGATAGCCAAACAGTCCACTTTTGTTAAACTGATGACGTCAGAAAAAGACCTAAACATGCATGTCCACAGCTAGTCCAGTTTAGCTTTATTGGCCAGAATGTACTCATAAAAACTTAAAAAGTAAAAAGTCATAGGCATTTAGAAGTCATGTAACTGAAACACTGGTATGTCCTTAAGGGATCAATTGTATACATACCATGGGTCTCCATTACAGGAGATGAAGATGTTAGCTTAGCTGGGTTTTTCTTGCATTTACATATATAATCATCTTGATAAATCATCAAAAACTTTTCACTGAAGCCAGAACCAATAAAGCTCCTTTTCAACTTACCAGCTTAAATGTAAACCCATATGTCACAAGATGGGTTGCAAACTGGCTAAAGGACAGAACCCACAGGGTTAGAGTAGCTGGCGCCATGTCAGACTCCAAGCCGGTCACAAGTGGTGTCCCACAGGGCTCAGTCCTTGGCCCCCTGTTGTTCGGCATCTACTTCTCAGAAGTACAGGCAAACATAGGAGGACTATGGCTGACAAAGTTTGCAGATGACTGCAAACTGGGAGCCATAGTGGAAAGTACATCGGACACAGATTTCCTTCAGAGGGGTCTCACGGAAACTGATAGCTGGTGCAGAGCCATGGCCTGAAGTTAAATGCCAAAAAATGTATAGTCATACCCTTCGGGAAAAACAAGATAACCCCAAGCTACCATATAGGTGACAATCCACTAAGCACAGAAGAGTTTATCAGGGACCTGGGGACCCAGGTTGACAGTGGCCTTTCTTTTGACACTCACATTGCTAAAGTGGTTAGAAAAACCTTCTACATTGCCCACCTGATCATGAAGGGATTCACATCCAGATCAAGTGAGGTCATTGTTCCCCTGTACTCTTCACTTATCAGACCAATGATCGAGTACAATGCCCCATTCGGGATGTATCTCACCCGACACCTGCAGCAATTGGAGAGACCCCAAAAGTTCCTCACCAAAAGGATAAAGGGACTCCAAAATCTGTCATATGCTGCCAGACTGAAGAAACTCCAGCTCTATTCAGTCGCATACCGTCTTCTCAGAGGTGACCTGTGCCTGACATACAAGGCCATGTCCAACCCGGAATTAATGGACATGCTCCACCTCAAAAAATCCAAATCTACCAGATCCACTAGAACAAGCGATTTAAACCTTAGCACGGATATAAATAGGACATGCTGGAGGGATAGATTTTTCACCCAGAGACTCCCTATGTTATGGAATAAAATCCCGGTCCATGTGAGGCAGAGCACCTCGCTGGCTCTGTTCAAGAGAAATGTTGACCGGTGGATGGGAGATCGTAGGTTTACCCCGGGAATCATCTCTGTGTCACTGCTGGACAGAGGCACAACAAACTAATGGGCACAGTATTTTTTAACATAAGGGGTGGCGTAAGCCACAAAACTCTGGGCTAGGCTTATAAATGCCTTAGGGCAGATAGCCTAGTATAAACCTATGAACCTATGAACCTATAAGTGCTACCACGGCTAATTCAGGAGGAGCAAGTTCTACTTCCTATGGGTATATGCTGTCAATGGGTTCTTATCACTGAGTTTGCTTTACTGAAGGTATTTCTGTTGATATGTGGTCTGATGATCCATGTATTGATAAACACAATCACACACACACACACACACACACACACACACACACACACACACACACACACACACATAGAAACACATATATTATTTGCAAGGTACCAAAGCATTAGTTTAAGGGTGTGCACACTTATGTAACCAGCGTATTGTACATTTTTTATTTTTTATATTTTTTCCCCTAAAAAGATTTGTTTGTTTTTTAATTGAATTGCACATGTTAAAGGTCACATTAAAGGTGGAAAAAGTTTTGAAATGATTTATTGTGGTCTCATTTTTTTATATAAAAAAAACCTGGCATTTTACCAGGGGTGAGTACACTTTTTGTATCCACTGTAGGTGTGTGTGTGTGTGTGTGTGTGTGTGTGTGTGTGTGTGTGTGTGTGTGTGTGTGTGTGTGTGTGTGTGTGTGTGTGTGTGTGTGTGTGTGTGTGTGTGTGTGTGTGTGTGTGTGTGTGTGTGTGTGTGTGTGTATTTCAGTATACGAAATACTGACATTTAGTGCTTTAAGGAGCTCTGAAGAAGTCTTTTTTGACAAAATAACTCTGCTAGTAAGAGGTTTTATTTTAAAAGCGTGTGCTACACATTTAGTTTTAATTTTAGCTCAAATTTATAAAGTTAAAAACTACATGTAATTAGAAAAAATATATTAGATAGCTTTACTCATCACTCCCTTCTTGTAACACAGAATTTCAGATTATATTGTCTTAACCCTGTTTTTTTTTTGTTACACCCAATATGCAAAGGTCTAGCGCCAATACATTCTTTGTTTAAGACAAGGGTTCAGTTAGAAGCTCTGTTTTTACTACATTTCTTGAATAAAGGATAACTAATTATTTTTTTTGAAGGTGAAGGATTCATATATTAGTTGTATAGATTCACACCAGGAACCTGTTAAGAAATAAGATAAAACTCTTCGTCTTATAATAATCTGTCTGCAGGAATGATAACCATCTGTTGTTTCTGCAGCTTTGTAGTGTAATAATGCTGTCTCTGTTCTTGCTTTCCTCTTTCCAGTATTGAGAAAAGGGTGTCAGACTTCTGTCATAGCTGAACCAAGATGTTTAGTTCACTCTAACTATAGCATCCCTGCATTGTGTGAATTGTAGTGCTATATACTTTGGTAAATGAAATACTCAGTACCAGATTCTTTTTTAGCACATGTATGTTGTCTCCCCTTTGTCAAGAAGTCTCCAGCCCTCATATTTTCACTTACTTTTCAGTCTCCATTAGATAGGCAGGCAGACAGATAAGCAAACACTTACAAAAAAGGTAAACAAATCTGTCCCAGCTTCTCAGGACACCAAAGATTTAAAAACAATTTGCTTTTTTGACACCAAGCCAATCAATGAGACATTTTATTTACACTCAAAAAGGTGCATTCAAGCAGTTATTTGTAAGCCTAACTAAGATTATAGTTCTACGATAGTTTAGGAAGCATAACATTTTAATAAAGCAATGGTATATGATGAATTCCTTGTGTGCAAAGTGCTATTACTGACATTTGAGCAAACAGTTGCAATTCTACTCACATTGTGAAAACCTTATGGAAATGTGTGCAGACCTTTTGTGTGCAGACAATCACAATAAAGTGCAGTTGTGTACACTTACCATAAATGTAGATGTTCGAGTGTATTCACCACTACAGTCATCACCTGTGGGTTATCCCTGCTGTGTTAGCCCTCGGCCGGCCCGAATACCAGAGTCAATGTTTTTCTGCATCGGCTGCTGTCACATGCTGCATGATTATTAACGAAACAAAGCTTTCGGGTATAAAAACCCTTTTTCAATGATAAACAACAGGTACAATAAAGCCAAGGTCATATGGCAGATAAATCATAAAAACTTCTTTATGTCGGAAAGACGACAAGAAAATTTAAAGAACGAATTATAGAACACAAATCTAATATAAGGAGGGGTAGTGAAACTAATGCATTGTCAAAGCATATTACAAGCTGTGGGGCAACACATAGGTTTAAATTTAGAGCTATTGAACATGTTAATGTCTCTATTAGAGGTGGGGATTTATGCAACCTCTTAGATAATAAAGAGTATGAATGGATAGTGAGATTATCAGCGGATATAGCTCCGGGTTTAAATGTGGGTGTTTCACTAAAACCTGCGTTAGTTAAGCTACAACATACTAAATTGAAGTGATATTTTGTTATTTTTATTTTCATATTCAGTTGTGTCTTTAAGAATTTTTTAGAAGTTTTTATGATTTATCTGACATATGACCTTGGCTGCGGGTCATGTGATGTGCTGGGCTTGTATTTAAAGCATGATTTTATTGTACCTGTTGTTTATCATTGAAAAAGGGTTTTTATACCTGAAAGCTTTGTGTCATTGATAAAGGTGTTTTCTACTCAACTGGTTTTGTCGTGTTTCTGGTTTTTCAGCTGTGTGTATCTGGTACATGCTGCATGATATCAGGTCGTCAGTGTTATAAAGGAGAGCAGCCAACGCCATTACATCAGTTTTTCTTGCCCTAACACGTCAGAGGTCCAAGTAAATATGGTAAGGTGGTCCTGGTGGCTAAAAGCTACCTTTTGAAACTTATGTCTCCCTAAAAAAAAGAAGATATGAAAATATAAGGGGGAAGGTGGGTGTGAATCCAGGACTGCAACAGTGAATACACTCGAACATCTACATTTATGGTAAGTGTACACAACTGTACTATGTTCTTTGTGTTTCACTGTTGCAGTCATCACTTGTGGGAGGATTCCCAAAGCTGAGGATAGGGGTGGTAGGCTTAGTAAGAGACCTAGGAATGGGTCAGCATGCCCTGCAGAATTGCAGAGGCAAACCCTGCCCTACCCTTAGAAAATAGAGGTATGTGGTAATGCCTTGTAAAGGTATGGACAGAAGTCCAGGTCGCAGCTTCCAAGATGTCCCTGGTGGGAACCTCTCTCAGGAATGCTGTGGAAGTGGAGGCTGCCCTAGTGGAATGGTTTTGAATAGACTTGGGGGGGGGTTCCTTGCAGTCTGTAGCAGAAATGGATACCGTGTGATATCCCTTTGGAAATGGTTTGTTTGGAAATGGGCTTCCCTTCTGCCCCTGGGGCAAAGCTGACAAGTAGTTGATCCATTTTCTTGAAGGGTTTAGTACAGTCCAGATAGTATCTGAGCTGTCTGTGCACATCTAGTGAGTGCAGAATTCTCTCCCATTTGTTTTGAGGGTTAGGAAAGAAGGTAGGTAGATGTATGGCCTGATTGAGAGTTACATTAGATACCACCTTGGGCATAAAGGAGGGATTAGTCCTCAGGAGCCCCTGTCTGCATGGAAGATGATGAAGGGCTCAATGGCCATAAGTGCCTGAAGTTCTGAAACTCTCCTGGCTGAGGTGATAGCTAGGAGAAAAGCAGTCTTCCAGGAGAGGAATCTTAGTTCTGCTGAAGCAGCAAGTTCCAAGAGCAGTAAAGTTAGTTATTCCAAAATTGAATTCAGGTCCCATGCTGGAGTGGGTGGCCTTCTGGGAGGTCTGATATTAGAAGCCCCCCTGAGGAATTGTTTTATCAAAGGATGGGAGAACAGGGGCTTTTATGTATCAAAATGAGCTGAGATGGCCGAAGCGTGGATTTTAATAAGGAGGAGGAGAGGCCACTATTAAGTAGCTCTGCTAGGTAGTCCAGGATAAGAGGGATGGAAGGTTGTGAGTTATTGCCCTTCTGGACTGGCTCCAGGGGCAAAATCTCTTCCATTTTCCTGCATAAGATTTTCTGGTGCTGGGCCTTCTGACCTCTGTGATAATGTCTAGGACCTGTTTGCTTAACAGGGGCCCCTTGTTTGCCTTTAGAGTATTAGCTATGATGATAGTTTGAGAGACTGCAAGTCTGGGTGCAGCATCCCCCCCACCTGAGTTAAGAGGTCTGAGGTCAGGGGAAGCTGCATGGGAGGCTGTACAGTCAGGCTGCGCAGTAAGGGGTACCAATGTTGTCTGGTCCAATCTGGAGCAATGAGGATGGATTTTGGTCTCTCGTCCCTTATTTTGATCAGTACCTTTGGAATAAGAGGCAGAGGAGGGAATGTGTACACAAAGAGGGTGTTTCAGGGGAAGGTCAATGCATCCACCTTCCACGCTAGGTGGTGATACTCACTGGTCCAGAATTGTTTCAGCTGATGGTTGAGGTGTGAAGCAGAGAGATCAACCTTTGGAGTCCCCCACTCCTGAGTGATCTGTAAAAAGATTTTTCTGTGGAGCTGCCATTTGTGGGGGTCCAGTAAGTTTCTGCTTAAGTGGTCTGCCAGGGTGTAGTTGATCCCTGGTAGGTATTGGGCTATCTGGTGTAGTCCAATGGAAGAGGCTGTCAGCCATAGGCTCATGGCTAGCCTGCACAGAGGGTAAGATTGAGTCCCTCCCTGTTTGTAGATGTACCACATTACTGTGGTATTGTCTGTTTTGATAAGGAGAACCCTGGGCTTGAGATGGGGTTTGGAGGAAGTCAGAGCCTTTTGTACTGCCATCATTTCCTTCAGGTTGATGTGTACGGGAATGTGCTGTGTATCCCAAAGACCTTCGGTGCACCTGCCTTCTAGGTGAGTGCCCCAAGCTGTGTCTGAGGCATCAGTGGTAATGGTCTGCCTGATTGGGCAAAGGGTGAAGGAAAGATCCTTGTTCTGAGCACAGGCCCTTGTTCACCAGAGAAACTCGGCCCTTATACAGGGGATCAAAGGGAGAGAGGTCTCTAGAGGCTGAGAGTGCTGACACCAAAGGTTCTTTAGGCACCACTGAAGTTTTCTAATGTGAAGCCTGGCCAGAGGAATTAGAACAATGCAAGATGCCATGTACCCCAAAGCTTGGAGGAACTTCCTGGCAGTGAGGTGAGTTCTGGAAGCCAGTTGGGTGAAATAGAGAGGCAAGGAGCTCTGCTTTTCTGGGGATAGGAAGGCCAGCAGTGCTCCAAAAAAAATGCTCTTCCTGGAGGGTGCTTGCTTTGATTTCCGTTCATTGATGGTGTACCCTAAGGAGGTTAGGAGGGTTTGACAAAGAGGATGTCCTTGAGGAGCTTTTCTTTGCAGTCTGCCTGAATGAGGCAGTTGTCCAGATAAGGGTAAATTTGTATATTTTTCTGCCTGCAGAAGGTTATGGCCAGGGCTAAGCATTTGGTGAATACCCTGGGAGCAGTAGATAAGCCAAAGGGTAGCACAGTGAACTGAAAGTGTTGTGAGCCTGCTCTAAAGCAAAGGAATTTCCTTTAGGATTCCCTTATGGGGATGTAAAGGTCAGCATCTTTTAGACCTAGGGTTACTAACCAGGCAATTTTTGTCAGCATAGGCAGCAGCTGCTGCAAGGTTAACATTTTGAATTTGGGGACCACCAGGAAGGTGTTCAGAATGGCTAGATCCAAGATGGGGCACCAAGTGCCCTCTTTTCTGGGAACCAGGAATAGTCTGGAATAAAAGCCTTTGCCTGTTTGATCTGAGGGGACAGGTTCTACTGTTCCTTGGGATATGAGAGTTTGATCTTGTCTCAATGCCTCTGCCGACTGATTTGGAGGTAAGTCTGGGTACCCTCTCAGAATTGGGGAGTTTGTTGAAGGAGAATCTATATGCCTTAAAAATGATCTTTAAGACCCATTGGTCCTTTGTTACAGAGAGCCCATTTTCTTTGCAGAGGGAGAGCCTTCCTCCTAGTTTTTTGGTGAACAAAAAGATGGCAGAGGGGGGACAGGGAGTCATTGAGACTTTTTTCCATAGAGGGATGGCTTAGAACTCCCTGCCTTTGGAGTGGAAGTGGTCCACTCTTTGGTTCTCTGCTGTCCCTGAGGTGGGAGTCTGGGTGGTCTCTCCCTGTGGGGCTTACCTTGCCCCTGTCTGCTAGGTGCAGGAAAGGACCAGTGTTTTGAAGGAAAATTCCTGCTGAACTTAGGAAGTTGTACCTGAAGGAACTCTTTTACTGTTTGCATAGATTTTGCTTTGTCTTCCATCTTTTTAAGCACTTCTTCTGCTTTTAATCCAAACAATCAGTCCTTATCCAAGGGTGCCTCAAGTAATTTAGATTTGACATGATCAGGGAGAGTTTGTTCCTTCTCACCATGCATGTCTTCTAATGACAGATCCTGACACTGCTGCCCTGCTTGAGGCTTCTAGGGTGTCATATCCACAGTGTAATGAGTGTTTAGCCACTTGACAAGTAGAGTGCAGTAAATCTGCTAACTCTTTTGAATTGGCACAGTCAGGAAAGGTAGAAGTTTTGTGTTTTAACAGTTCCAAAGTGTGTCATTGATATTTTTACATGTGGAATTGACAGTTGAGAGCTCTAATAGCCAAGGTTAAAGAGGTGTATACATTTTTACCCCATCTGTCCAGATCTTTGGAGTCCTTGTCAGAAGGAGTAGGATTCTTTGTAGAGCTAGCCTTTTCTCCTTTTGGTCCCTGTATAATAACCTCTGGGCCTGCAGCAGGATTTCTGTACAGGTATTTGTGAAAATCTGGTACTCTGTAATACCTAAAAGGAATAACACAAACAATAGGAACATTCAAACCTTTAATAAAACAAGGCACAGCTTTCGGGTTTCCCCTTCTTCAGTGAATATAAAACCATTCTCAATTGGCATATTTGATATACATAGCCACCTGCACTCAATGTTCATGTTGTTATACTGGAAAAAGTAATAGAAATTTGAAAGACCATGCTATAGAACATAAATCATAGATAAAGAGAAGTGAAGAAAACAATGCTTTGGCTAAGCATGTATTAGAAAAAGGTGTAAATCATTGCTTTAAGTTTAGGGTTATTAAAATACTACAAAAAATAGTAGAGATGGTGACGCAAATAATAAGTTAGAAAATATAGAACTAGCATGGATTTTAAGATTAATGCAGATGTATTTCCTGGTTTGAGCAATACCTTAAGTCTGAAACCAGTGTTGCACAAGAAACAAATGATGTTACATTAATTAGATGTATTAATTTTAAATGTTTGGTTGTATTGTCTGAAATTGATTGGTTGGCTGTGTCACATACTTTTTAGTTTTACATTTTTTAAAATGTGCCAATTGAGAATAGTTTTATTTGCACTGAAGAAGGGGAAACCTGAAAACTTTGCCTTGTTTTATTAAAGGTTTGAACCTTCTTATTGTTCGTGTTATTCCTTTGGTTGTACCTGAACTCGAATGTGGTTTGTTGCAGTTTTTTTGTTTTTGCCTTGGTTTTTGGATTTTGGATAAGGCTGTAAGCATTCTTGGAAAGTTATGACACAGCCTACACCTTGTGGAGAGAGTACTTACGCTTCAGTGGTAGCTGGGGATGGCTACATGCTAAAGAATCTGCTACATAAGACTAATAACCCACTATTGACCTTTATGAATCTTACACAAAAAGGTAATGTGGGAACAGCTATAGTGGAATCAGAGGAACTAAGTAAAGCATTAAATGTCTTAGAAAAGAAGGTACAAACATTTAAATGGCTGCAATGGCAGCGACTAAGTTTCTTGGCATATTTAGAACTAGAAATAGCACCTTGAGGACTGAGGGTCCTTAAAATGCCAAGTTATGCTAACTTGTATCCTGAATGTCTCACAAAGTGGCAGCAACTGAATTTAAAATTAAGTGCTGAGTACATAAAACTAATGAATAATTTCTTCCAGGACAATGAGACAACTTTAATGGAAGAAATTATACATTTGGAGAGCTCCATTACTAATAATGCTGCATTTAATGTAATCCTTCATGTACGCCAACAAATGATTGGTAGACTGGCAGCTTTTGACACGAATTTGGAAGCTGCAAAAAAGTGAAAATTGATCAGAGATTTAGATGACTTTAGATCTGGCCATATTTTTTCATGGCCTAAAAAAATAGGATAAATAAAACCAACAGTAATAAAACAAGGGCTCCTGATCAGCTGGATAGATTTGATGAAGAGGGAGTGGTCGAGATGGAAATAACCAATAGCGGAAGAACAACTGAGAGGACAGACGAATCACTTACGTTAAAACCGAGGGCGTCTATTAGTGAGGGTTTGACCAATCAGGTTCAGCAACAGACGAATCAGAAGTCATTAAGAGCGACCAAGTGCGAGTAGCATGGATGCAACTGATAATAATGATGGGAGAAGTGCTATGGCGAGTGTGAACATGAAAATGAAGGAGGATTTTACCAAACTCTTCAAACCAGTAATAGTGAAAATACCAGAGAAAACTGAGGTAAAAACAAGATCAGCGTCCAGAGGGAGACTGGGGCAGTGTTCACAATCGCTGAAAAGAAAAAAACAACAGCCCTCAGGTCCAAAACAAAGCAAAACGTCCAAAATAGGTACTGTTAAAACTAATATTGTTAACCTCTCTAGTTATATGTTAACAGAAGAGGACATGAAGGTCTTTGACAAAGGGATTTGACTTATACCCAGTGGAAGTGATGATATTTCACAAGCATTAATAGACTTGATGTTATTCACTACAAATTTACATTTAAAAATGATATTTAAAGATACTACTGTGGACAATAAAAAACGATGTAAGAGAAGTAGTACATTCATTCCATATAGTGCTCCTGGTATAACAGCATTTTATGAATTGTGTAACACTGAACTTAGATATTTTTATAAGAATAGAAAACCACATAAGTTTTATTATATGTCATATAGTGAGAATCTAACTCTGAGGAAATTAGAAAATACAAGAGATTTAATTATAAAACAAGCAGATAAAGGGGGCACATTAGTTTTTTTTTTATAAGAACCATTATGTACAACTTATGCATGATTTTTTAATGGATGAAGGGACTTTTAAAGAGGTTGAGTATAGTTATGTAAAGAAATGTATTTTTACTATAAATATGCTGATATATGATATGCAGCTACAAGATGATATTTCTTTGGAATTATTTAATTTCTAAAACATATAAATCTGTGACATCTCCTTGTTAGAGACCTATAGTCTCATGGAGGGGATAGATAACAGAGCCATTGTCAATGTATGTGCAACAAGTACTGTGTGAATATTTGCTGATGTGTAAGAGCTATATAAAAGATTCTGCTGCTTATTTAATTATATCAATGGCATTGCAAGAGTGACTTTAATGACTTTCTATTTGTATGCTTAGATGTGAATTCTCTATTCACAGTCATCCCTAACAGTTATGGCATTAATATGATAAGGGAATTCTTAAATATGGAGACTAATATGACACATAAGAGAATTGAGAATAGCTGTTTGTTGGTAGATATTATTTTAAGTAACAATATCTTTTTGTTTAATGAAAAACCCTATTTGCAGGTATCAGGTGTTACCATGGGTATGCCCATGGCTAACACCTATGCCAATTTGGTGCTTAACAAAAGGGAGAAAAATATATTTATAAGCATGACAGCTACATTAGTATTGAGCTTTTATTCTATAAGACATTTGTAGATAATTGCTTTTTGATTTGGAATGGCAATGAAAGTAGCCTGAAACAATTTGTTGAATATCTAGAAAGTAGTAACAAATTCCTAAGGTTTAAAGTGGAATATTCAATGACAGATATTAACTACTTGGACATAAAATTAGAAAAGAGAGGGAAGGGTACAGAAACTTGTGTATATAAGAAACATGTACAAAAGAATAGGTACACACAAAGGAATAGTATGCATGCCCTGCATGTATTTAGGGGCATTGTAAAAAGTCAGTTTATAAGAGTAAATAGGTTGAACACTGATAATGTAAATAAGAAAGAACAACTGGAAGAAATAGCAATGGAATTTATTGATCAGGGATATGAGACAGGTATGGTATATGAAATTATGAATGAAGTTTTAGATAATAGGCAAGTTAATATGGCTCCATTTTTTTAGTTCTGAGGGAGGGAATGTACCAACCTCGAATATAACAGGAAGAAAAGAGAATAAGTTAATATATGTATTGACTTTTAATAATAGAACTAGAGCTGTAGAAAGAATAATTAGGAAAAACTGGAATATTCTGTTAACTATGCCAGAAATAAAACAGATAATTAGTGAATTACCTATGTTTGCGTATAGGAACAAAAAAAATCTTAAAAGAAGGTTATGTTACAAAGATTTATATGAGGGTAAAAATTAAGTTAATTTAAGGATGGATACATACCTTGCCTAAATTGTAGTTGTTGTAGGGATATTTTAAGTGATATAAATTTTGTTCATCCTGTAAATAAAATAAAACATACATTTGATTGCTATGCCTGTTGCAACACCACCCAAATAATATACTTAGCCACCTGCACTCAGTGTTTCATGTTTTTATATTGGAAAAAGTAATAGAAAGTTGAAAGACCGTATTATAGAACATACATCAGTGATAAAAAGAAGTGTAGAAAACAATACTTTGGCTAAGCATGTATTAGAAAAAGGTGTAAATCATTGCTTTAAGTTTAGGGTTATTAAAATACTACAAAAAATAGTAGAGGTGGTGATTGTCAAAGGATAAAACTTCAAAGACCAATGCACGTAAGGTTCAGTTAAGGCACATTTAATAACTTGCTGCAAGGAGACAAAAACATGAAAATACAAGCTTTTGCCTAACTACTAACAGGAAGTATGCTATTCTTATACTGTTTTACAAGACATGGCCTTCTATGGCTGACGTAATCAAACACAACTTTCAGTATTGTTCTACAGCAGATGTTACTCAGATTTTCTGCTGACATGACTAGATTTGTGAGAAACTTTTTGAGAAAAACAACCTGGCTTTGGTGGGCACTAACCCATTACAGGCCCCTATTGTACAATTCTAATACATGTGTTACATTTCAAGGTACTTTTCTAACTCAGGCATAAGCAAATGTTGATTACAGTTCATATTTTCAAGCAGTCTTTGCTCTAATTATCTATAGCTTCTACACATGTGTATTTTCTCACAGCACAAGCGGAACTTCTTGTCTAAGTCTCATAACATTTATACAAGTAGTATTGTTCTGTTCATTATTTTCCTAACACAAGCAGAAGTCATATGCTTCTCAGTAAATTTCCAAGCATAAGCAAAGATTTTAGCTGACAATACAAGGTCAGAAAGCATCTGCAGTTTGTACAGATTTATGCAGTATGGAATAGAATAAATGTGTTAACCCTTTTTAAGCTCTAAATGCACTAAGCATATTACTAATACACACATTAATACATATTTTTCTGACATTTCCCTCCTTTTAATACTTTTATTCTACTTTCAAAATAAGCATAAACAGTTTGTTTTCTTCTCCTAACCTCTTCCCACTCAGGATTTGCAGTTAAGGGAGTCATTCAGTTTAAACTTATGAAAGCATTTTCAATCTTTTAACAGTTCTTCAAACTCAGTACTTTGATATAAGGTTTCAGAAACTGACATGTCTATAAAGTCTTTAATCAGTCTTTTCATGCAGGGGATACCACAACAAACCCATACTCCCAATAGGAGCATTCCTACACAAATGGCAATCAGGATGTTCATTAGGATGGTACC
The DNA here is from genome assembly GCF_019279795.1 of Protopterus annectens. Taxonomy (NCBI): domain Eukaryota; kingdom Metazoa; phylum Chordata; order Ceratodontiformes; family Protopteridae; genus Protopterus; species Protopterus annectens. Next base: position 811,255,138 of record NC_056745.1, read on the forward strand.
CCACCCCCCCAAACCATTTCTGGAAAAAGTCCATCAGTGAGTTTGGGCCTGGTTTGGTCATGGCCGACACTTGCTGAATTACCTCAAGATGATTGTCTATCTCGTGCTTATGGTCAGGAATATATGAACAGCATTCTTCTTGGATTAAAGCGCAAGTACCACCTCTTGCCGCTAGGGTGAAGTCGAGAGCCATGCGGTTTTGAAGCACTACAGTTCTCATGGCATTCAGTTCATCAGTCACCAATTCAAGGGTGGAAAAAGTTGCATTGCTCATCACTTCAAAAAGTTTAGACAGTTTTCTCAGCTCCCAGATTGATTTCACTGCTCCATATGCTGGTAATATGCCTGCCCACAATATAACACTATCACTCAAGTCCATGTGTGTCAGTCCATTGCCTATAGAATGATGGTTTTTCCAATGTGCATTGATTTGTCCTACTGGATTTACAGGTTTCTTGACGACCTCTCTGACATTTCAAATTTCCCTTGAGGCAAAACTGCAGTGTGTCGTATGGCCGGAACCAGGTAGCCCAAAAAACAACTGCTAGACCAATTCTCAGGTAACCATTTGTATGCCTTTCTGCCACACACAAAATAACAGTCCTCCACTTTAGTAGTAACTTTGCTATGAATATACACTTGCCCTGCATGAAACATTTTTTTATCAATTATAGACAGATGTTTATAAAGAATAGAATTATGCTTTACTTCATCAAGTGTTTTGTGCATCAATCCAAGAAATGAATCATAATTTGTATGACAATAAAAATCTGCATTGTTATCTTTAGTGCAACATTTATAAGGAACAGTCACACTGCAATTGCTCCAACCCACCTGAACAGTATCATTTTTATAAAAACACACGGTTCCCTTTTGTGGAACAGACAAGTGCAATGCTATTTTATCTTGTGATGTAATGGTTGCGGTATCATAAATCAAGTTTTCCCAAGTCTCATTGACCCCTTGGGGGACCGTAGTCATTAATAACCCCCCGTATGCTGTCGGCAAAGCTGTGCAAATCCAGCAATTTGAAACATTGAAAGTCTCAGCATACACATATTTAATTGCCTGGTAAGTGTTAAAGTTTGGATGCCAGTCTATGAGTAACGCTTCACGTTTATTCAGTTCAGTCTGTGTGGCTGGGAAAAGGAAAGGCCACAGCAAAAAGATTATTGTCACTAGTACAGTTATCAGGATGATTATGCAATACTTCTGAGGAAAGGGTTGTTCTGCATTCCTGTTTCTTCTGGACTCTATCATTTTTACTCTTGGCACGTGACAAGATTTTTGTCCAGTTTAAAGTTTTTAACTAATTTGTAGTGCATCAGGTGGATCCAGGAGGTGCGCTCCTCTATCTTGACTGCAGTGGGTGTCGACAGAAGCACTTGATATGGACCTTTCCACTTTGGTGATGCCCAATTCTTCTTCTTTACTGTCTTCACCCAGATCCAGGTACCCGGGGGCACTGCCACTTCTGACGGTCTGGTCCGTTTTTTATCTAAAACAGAATTTGACTGCAGCAGATGTTTAGAATTCAACAGGTTTCTCATATACTCAGCTAGTGTACTGTCAGCTTCCTGGTCTGCGGGCATGAGAGATTTCCACTGAGGTATATAATAAGCCCTTCCAAATAGTTTTTCAAAAGGAGTCAATACTTTTGCATTCAGAACAGTTCTCATGCTCAACCGTGCTAGGGGCAGACAGTACACCCAATTTCTCTGTGTTTCTACTATTAACTTCCTTAGCTTACTCTTTAAAATCCCATTATACCTCTCTACTAGCCCTGCAGATTGTGGGTGATACGCACAATGATTTTTTAAAGAAATACCAAAATGTTTACTTAACTGTTGTATGGTCTGGTTTACAAAGTGTGTGCCATTGTCACTGTAGATCCTTCCGGAATGCTGAATCTAGGGATGATTTCTTTAATGAGAACTTTTGCCACGGTTGCTGTGTCTGGATTTTTTGTCGGAAAGGCTTCCACCCATCTGGAAAACATATCTACAATGACAAGACAATACCTCTTATTTTCACATTTGTTCAATTCTATAAAATCCATACAGATAGTATGAAATGGATACTGTGGTGTAGGGAAACTCCCTTGCTTGGGCTTTAACGCCCCTTGTGCATGATGTTTATTACAAACGTGGCACATCGAACAAAAATTTTTAGAGTAGTTTAAGAATCCGTATGTCGTGAACACTTGGTTCACCAGCTGTACCATCCCCCCTGTTGAGACATGGCACTGCCCATGGCTCAACAAAGCTGCATATCTAAACAAATTAGACGGCAATATCGGTTTCCCTTCTTTAGAGATGTACAGCCCCTTTTCGAGAATTGCTCCTCGTTTTACCCATCTTTGTTTTTCAGCTTGCGCAGTAAGTGTCTGCATTGTCTTTAACATTTCTAAGTCTAAAATCTCAGAGGGTTGTAATTCCTCATTCAAAAGAAATACTTCTGAAGCTGCCTCCTTTACAGCTGTATCAGCTCTCACATTACCTTTTGAAATCCTGTCCTGTTGCTTGGTATGAGCTGTGCATTTACAAACAGCTACTTTCTGAGGTAACTGAATAGATTCTAAAAGATATAAAATAAACTGGGCATGATTGATTGGTTTGCCAGTAGATGTTATAATTCCTCGATTTTTCCACTGTTGCGCAAAAACATGTACAGTAGAAAAAGCGTACTGGCTGTCAGTAAAAATGTTCACACATTTACCCTTTGCTAAGGTACATGCCCGTGTCAAGGCAATCAATTCTGCTGCTTGTGCAGATAAATTGTGTGGTAAACATTTCGCTTCTATAATGTCAGTATCAGAAACTACTGCATATCCTACTAGGTTCTGTCCTGCAGGACCCCTTTTGCATGAGCCATCCACATAGTATGTCACCTCAGCATCATCCAAGGAGACATCCATGAGATCTTTTCAAGGCAGTGACTTTTGCTCAATCACCTGCAGGCAGCTGTGTGGTGTGCCATCTGCAGGGGTTGGGAGCAAGGTAGAAGGGTTCAAAGTCATACATCGTTCAATTGTCATATGAGGTTGGCTCAACAATATAGTCATACAGGAAAGATGCCTAGCAGGGGAAAGATATGTTAACTTCTCTTGCAGTAAAATAATTGTGACTGCATGAGGCACTCTCAATGTGAGAGGGTGGAACAAAACTGCTGAGGCCGAAGCCTGTACTGCCATTGCAGCTGCAACTACTGCTTGTACACAGTGAGGTAAAGACCATGCCACTGGGTCCAGTTGTGATGAGTAATAAGCAATAGGGCATTGCTTGTCCCCATGCTGCTGTGTTAACACTGATGTCATATAACCTTGCTTACAATTTACAGTTTGGAAAAAACATTTATGATAGTTTGGTAATCCCAAAACTAATGAGGACACTATTAACTGTTTCAGTTTGCAGAAAGCAGATTCTGCTTCTGGTGTCCATTGTAACAAATTCTGTGCTGCCATAGACTTTTTATAAATCAGGTTAGTCAGCGGTGCAGATTCCAAGGCATAGTTTGGAATCCAGCTTTGACAAAAATTAGTCGTACCCAGGAAGGACATCATTTCCTTCTTGGTAGTGGGTTTTGGTGCTTGCAAAATCGCTATTTTTCTGTCCTCATCTAATGTCCTACCCTCCTTCGATATTACATATCCTAGGTATTTAACTTGTTTTTTCCAAAGCTGCAGTTTATTTTTGTTTACTTTATGTCCTTCAGTGGCTAAAAATTGTAATAGCGCTATGGTATCTTCTTTACAATCTTGCTGGGTGGGGGCCACCAGCAGGATATCATCAACATAAAGCAAAATCTGACTACCTCTCGGTGGGGTAAATCCCGCCAAGTTACTTGCCATTTCTTGTGAGAATATTGTTGGACTTTCACAATATCTCTGTGGTAGTCACGTATATGTATACCTTTTCCCCTGAAATGTGAATGCAAACCAATACTGGCTGTCAGGGTGTATCGGTATCGAAAAGAACGCATTTCTGATATCTACCACAGAAAAATATTTCTGTTGAGGTTTTAAATCATTCAACAGAGTGTGTGGGTCTGGCACTGTAGGTGCCATTGGTATTACTGCATCATTTACAGCTTGTAAATCTTGGACCATACGCCACTCTCCATTCGCTTTCTTAACAGGAAATAAGGGTGTGTTACATGGTGAATCAGGAGAATCTACCAGTACCCCTTCCTTAAGTAAAGCTGCTATAATAGGTTTGATTCCTTTCTCTGCATCATTTCTTAAGGGATACTGTCTTTTTTGTGGTCTAAATGCTGACTTTGGCGTAATAGTAACTGGTCCCGCTGTACGAATAAGTCCTACATCTGACTTTCCTGTTGACCAAAGAGTTTGTGGTATATTCTGTAAGGCATTCTCTTCCTCCTTTAATAGGAGTGCTAATCAGTTGTCCTTGCTAGACTGCAAGTGTACAGCTGGGTGGGTCTGAGTTATCCAATTCAACTTCTGCATTTGTATTCCCTGTTCTGACAGTTCTGACTCTGTCTGTTTTTCCCATCTCGTGACTTTTTCTCCTAAGCCTACCCATTTTACATTCTTGTCCTTAGTTAAGCTAACATGTAGTAATCGATTAGATTTATAAAGTGCAAAGAATTCCTGGGGCAATGAACAGCTAGTTACACTGTTCCCTTCTGTGTCCCAATACAGATTATGCAATATCAATCTGTTTGCACGATTTCTAAACAATTCTTGCTCATATTCCTTATCAGGTCCTGGTGTGTTATAATAATACAGAGTACAGTGCAACAAATGTTGTTTGTCAATGTCAAGGGAGTGGAACTTGCTGATGGCTATGTTCATCAATTCTTCGGTCACTGCCCCTGGACCAGTCATAACCAAGTCCTGGCTGTACCAATAAAACATTTCACCGTCCGATTGCACTGAAAAGGTATCAATTTGTCGCTGTGCTTCCATACCCTGCATAGTCAGAACTACTGCTATACCAAATAGCTGCTCTCTGCCCAAGAGATTTACTGGGCATTTTGCAGAAACAACAATTTTGCTTTTCTGGGTCAATCCTGAGACAGGATCAGTTATCACAATATTATGGGAGAGGGGCTCCCGATACAGCTGTCCATTAGCTGCTTTCACTAATATGTAATCAGGTGACTCTGAATTCTCTGGCAGTTTGGAGGGATGTATCAGGGTCCGTGACGCCCCTGAGTCACACAAGAATCTGACTTCCCTCCCTTCTACCAGGAGTGTAACTTCTGGTTTCGTGTCTGCTAAATAGAGCTCTAAGCTCAATAAAGCTAAATCCAATATTTCATTTTCTTCAATATCTGTGACTTCCTGCACTTCTTCTATTTCTTCTGTCACATTCTCTACTCCCTCTATCACATTCTCATGTGTCCTTTCTCTGCTATCCCCTTCTAGTGATTCCTGACTATCATATAGTCAGTCCTCACCCTCCTTGTCTTCCGTGGTTGCTTTCTTGTTTCTCTTGCTATCCCTTGCCAAGTGTCCCTTTTTACCGCATTTAAAACATTCACCCCTTTTCTTTTGCCCTTCAAAGTCCTCTGATCGCTGATCAGATTGTTTGTTTCCCTGGGCATTTCTCTTGCCCCTTTTCCCAGACTGTACTACATAAACTTCTGCTCCATCTTCTGCAGAAAATACTTGAGCTTTCTTTTTCTTTTTGCTATTAAAATGCCTTTTGGCATGCCTAACATATTCGAGTAGTGACTGTAACCTGCTTGTACGATGATCTACCATGTGCTTTGTGATAAAACTGCTTATGGGTGCAATACTGCCTTTCAAAAATGCATTCTTTAACTGCTGCTCATATTAGGAATCATGTGTCTGATCTTCAGGAACCTGCATTCCACAATGGTTATTAAAACATTCCAACAGTCTGGCATAATATCTGTCACCAGTCTCACCTTCTTGTTGGATGCATTGATTAATGCAAGCCCAGTCTGCCCTAGGCTTCCATTTCTCAGAGATTCGGTCTGTAAGACCTTCATTCTGTTGTCTAGCTCTGCGCTGCTATGTGGGAGGGGCCTGAGCGCAGCGTCACGGGGATTCCAGTCACCACTAATCATGTACCAATCTGGTCCCACAATTTGTCTGACTACTTTTTCTACCTCTTCTCTGTTTAAATTAGAACTTAGCCTTATTCCTTGCAAATCTTCCAAAAACTTTCTAAAATTAACTTTTGGATGGGGAATTCCCTCAGTAGCCTTCCGGATGTCCTCCGGAGTCCAGGGTCTATAAACTAGAATAGTTGGGTCTTGACCTTCTTGTCCTGCCTGAGGATTAGGCACTTCTATAAGTGGGCATATTTCTTCTTCACTCATGGATCGTGAATTTCTATCCATTTGATATAACTCAATGTCCCCTTTTGAGTTTCCTGCCCGTGTTCGAGACCTGGTCTCGACGGGATCTCTAATAAATGGTTTTGCTTTTGTAGTGTCTCTATTTACAGTGACAGCAGGATATCATGGGGGTGGACTAACTTGTTCACTTGCCTCATATTCTGGTAAGGGAGGCGGAGGGGCCGATGCTATTACTAAGCTATTATCCTCCTTATCTAAAAACATTGCTTTTGAATTATTACTCTTTTGTTCCCTTTGGTTTACTTCCTCAGTCCACCTGCGTGCCTGAGGAATTCCTAATTGACGTTGCTTTTTTACCCGATCTTTAGAATCAGTTTTAAGCTGTTTGACAAGTTTGACAAGTGAGGATTTTTCTAATTTACCATCAAATTCATACTTATTAACCCATTTTGAATAGTATTTAATATTATCAGCACGCTGTGACTGCATGTATTTTGTGTCTTCTGTTAACGGCAGATTTTGGGGTCTTTTTGTGCAATTATTACCCATTCTGTTCTACCCTTTTAATCATTACGTAGCTCCTTATTTTTTAACGTGGTACCACGGATTTTGTTATAGTCTCTTCAGAATGACTGCCTACCTGCACTGTTTCCCTGATCTATGATAAGACAGTAATCTTTTTGTCCCTGACTTGTATAAACAAAGTCTTAACAAAACAATACAAATCTAGTCCCTGATCTAAAACAGAAAAAATAGGTAGATTCACCTTACCTGAGCCTTCGTGATTGATCACCTGATTCGAGTAAACCCATCCTTCAGTCGCAGATCAGAAAGTGACTGGCCTCTTTTGTACGACAATTCAGTCGGAGGGCTTTTCAAATAAGAAGAACCGATGTGGTTTCTTCCCCATATGGTTTCAAGCCACCTGGCCTGTCTGATCCAAGGCAATGTGAGGGTTTCCGGTCCGAAGTACCAATCTGTCAAAGGAAAAAACTTCAAAGACCAATATATGTAAGGTTCAGTTAAGGCACATTTAATAACTTGCTGCAAGGAGACAAAAACATGCAAATACAAGATTTTGCCTAACTACTAACAGGAAGTATGCTATTCTTATACTGTTTTACAAGACATGGCCTTCTAAGGCTGACGTAATCAAACAACTTTCAGTATTGTTCTACAGCAGATGTTACTCAGATTTTCTGCTGACATGACTAGATTTGTGAGAAACTTTTTGAGAAAAACAACCTGGCCTTGGTGGGCACTAACCCGTTACAGGCCCCTATTGTACAATTCTAATACATATGTTACATTTCAAGGTACTTTTCTAACTCAGGCATAAGCAAATGCTGATTACAGTTCATATTTTCAAGCAGTCTTTGTTCTAATTATCTATAGCTTCTACAGCTGTGTATTTTCCCACAGCACAAGCGGAACTTCTTGTCTAAGTCTCATAACATTTATACAAGTAGTATTGTTCTATTCATTATTTTCCTAACACAAGCAGAAATCATATGCTTCTCAGTAAATTTCCAAGCATAAGCAAAAATTTTAGCTGACAATACAAGGTCAGAAAGAATCTGCAGTTTGTACAGATTTATGCAGTATGAAATAGAATAAACTTGTTAACCCTTTTTAAACTCTAAATGCACTAGGCATGTTACTAATACACACATTAATACATATTTTTCTGACAGTGATGTAAATAAGTTAGAAAATATAGAACTAGTATGGATTTTAAGACTAAATGCAGATGTATTTCTTTGTTTGAGCAATACTGTAAGTCTGAAACCAGTGTTGCACAGGAAACACATGATGTTACATTAATTAGATGTATTAATTAATTTTAAATGTTTGGTTGTATTGTCTGAACTTGATTGGTTGGCTGTGTCACGTTTCTTAGCTTTCACTATTTAAAATATGCCAGTTGAGAATGCTTTTATATGCACTGAAGAAGGGGAAACCCGAAAGCTTTGTCTTGTTTTATTAAAGGTTTGAACCTTCTTATTGTTCGTGTTATTCCTTTGGTTGTACCTGAAGTCGAACGTGGTTTGTTGCAGTTTTTTTCTTTTTGCCTTGGACTCTGTAATACCTGTCAGGTTTTTTGGGAGCAGGTGGAAGGGTGCCAGGAGTTAAACTGGATTCCTGGAAGACATCATCAACCACTTCTAAGATAGGAGGGATGATGAAGGGTCTGTGCTGGGGCAGGTCTAGAAATTTTCTTAGTCTTTTCTTAGACTGAGGGAAGTCCTGGGATTCCCAGTGGAAATGTTCTCTGAGGATGTGAAGGGATTCCCCAAAGGAAAGATCTTCTGGTAGGGAGGCAGAGGGAATGGATTCCACTGCATCTGAATCCTAATAAGCAGTCAGAGGTTGTTGTTCCTCTTCAAACTCTGAATGAACAGATTCCTCAGAATCCTGTTCTGTGAGTATATCAGGAGAAAGGTCTCTTTTCCTTCTAGAAGTTGTGGCCTGACTACCCCTGATAAGGGAGATAAGATCCTCTGCCATTTTAAGCATTTGAGTTTGGGGAGGAGGAGCAAGAGTAACATGGTGGCTAGAGGTAGTTTTCCTGGGAATGGCCTTGCCTTTAGGCCTAAGTGAATCTATCAGTCTGAGAAGAACAGTAGTCGAAAGAGAAGACTTTTTTTGTTTGGAATCGGTAGTGTGAAAAGCTTCCTCAGAAGTCGGTGCCTGTGTCGTGGCTCCGGATCCAACCAAGGCAGAGACAACCAAAGGCTCGGAAGATGAAGAAGATTTCTGTGGCATACCAGACTCCAAAAGGGTCTCAGCAGAGGCCTGCGAAGGTATCAAATTAGGCATCAGGGGCTGCAAAAGCTCCTCACTGAATTCCGGAGAACTGACGACCTGCTTAGCGGTAGTGTCAGCAGACGGCTTGGCCTTGTGTGGTTTGTCTCTATCTTTATCCTTACATTTCTTCAGAATGTCTATGGAAGGTTGGCTGACTGATGCCATTTTGGAATGCAAAGACGGAAGATGAAAATACATAGCTACAATAAGAGCTCTACAATGAATGGTTCTCGCATTAAAGAGGGCACACAACCGGCAACGGGGGAAGTCATGATCTGGGCCTAAGCAAGTGATGCAGTAGGGGTGGAAGTCTCAGTGTGTTATTTGCTTTCCACAGGTGAGACAATTGTTAACTTTTTCGGACATCAGTTAGTGCAAGAAAAAAAGGATCCCCAACGGGGTACTTAGCTTTAGACATTTTCAGCTGTAAATCAAAACTCTAGTAGCGACCGACTGGCACACTTGTGAATTGCTTCTGCTACAGGCTCCATGGCAAGAAAGACTGATGTAATGGCATTGGCTGCTGTCATTTATAGCACTGACAACCTGATGTCATGCAGCATGCGGCAGCAGCCGACGCAGAAAAACATTGACTCTGGTATTCGGGCTGGCCGAGGGCTACCACAGCAGGGATAACCCACAGGTGATGTCTGCAACAGTGAAACACGAAGAACATCTACTGTACTACAGAAACCAAGTGCCTGAGGGAATCAAATACATTACTGAAAAATTAAATAGTAATAATACTGGGCTATATTGAAACATAAAATAGTAATAATACCGGGCTATACTGAAGAATGAAATAGTTATTAATAATACTGGGCTATACTGGGCTGCACTGATTGACTATGTTCAGTTTCTTTTCACAAACTCTTTGAGTACAACTCTAAGTTCCGTTAACCTGTGAAAATTTATGCTGTTTTAAGTATTCTACCAGCCACATGATTGCTCTCTGTGATGTTGAAACCACCCTTGGCATTTTGCTAACTGGAATTTTAGGTGGACAGCAAATGACATGTGCAAACCAATAAGTAAAATAAAAAAGATTTCATGGTGAAAATAAATTATCACTTGAATACATACCTGTTCCTGCTTACCAAGTTAAGAGCCTTTTTAATGGCATAACACTATTTAAAATTCAGTTTTCTAAGAGGGCAGCTGCAGCTTGCATCTGTCCTCCTGTGTGAGCAATTACAAATTGTATCTATCCTCCTGTGTCAATGATTTTCATGGAATGCAAGAGAAGTTGTTTACTGTTTTCCATGTCTTATATTGCCCACTCATGGCAACAATCTTAAAATGCCCAGTCTTCTCCAGTTCTTACACAAAACACTACATGTGGAGAAAAAAGGAATATGGGAACTGTTACTATAGGTCTGGACTTCTGTAGCTACCATGATCAGACCAAATCAATGCATCCGTGCTAGGAAATAGAACTATCTAAAACTTTAAACGAGCTCACTGCACTTAAAAAATATTTAATATTTAATTGATTACAAAACATTCCAGAGCAGTACATTAACTAATAGACAGAGCCTGCAGAAATATAATACCAGAAAACTATAAGAAACAAATCAAAGCATCAACAGCAAATATTTTTTTTAAATATCTATTTTTTCCTTCGAGCTATCCTCTATGAAACAATTTCAAGAAGCGCAGTTTAACTTCTCCAACCCCATTCCCCTCAGTAGACACTTAATACTTACAAAATGTAAATTTGAAACAATTAAAAAAATATAAGGAAGAGATGAAAGCAATTAATTCAAGACTGTACAGAAAAGAAGAAAATGATAGTCTTGCCAACTTTTTGGGATAAAAAGTTTTAGATCCTCAGTAAACATACACTCACTTCCAATAAGATAAAACCTAGAAGCCTACAAAACATTCTCTACAACACACGCCATTTCTTTAGTCACATTTGGTCAAAATAAATTAATACAGTTTAAATGTCTGAACTGCGTATGATAAATCAGGTTTACTGGCAAACTTGGGTACAGAGAGCTGAGGCTGTGTGAGACAGAGGCGGTTGTATGGAGAGAGACAGCTGCATGATTTCAGTGTCAGTGTGATTTTGACAGTTATTTTCAATGGTTTCTAGTCTCAGTTCTCTTATTATTTATATTTGACAGATTATTGAGTTCTAGGAGATAACAGTCATATATCAGACACTTTTCACTACTGAATCAGAGTAAAGATTCATTACCAAAAAGGTAATTGACTTGCAGCATTAAACTTAACACATGACCACTGTAACTGAACTGGACCTGACTGGTGCATCTCCAGGGAATGGATTGTATATTTCTTCTGAAAATACAGTCTACATTTCAAATATGTTATTATACATGCTCTCCGTCTTCCTAATGCATACATTTTATGATAATATGCTATTTTATCATGATCTGAGAAGGAAATATATCAACAAAGTGTGTTAAATGACAATGAATATTGTATTGAATTATTCAGCTTCATAAACTGTATTCATTGCACTGCCTAGTTAAAAGCCAGATTCTTGAATTATGTTAGATCTTTCCTAAAAACAAAACAAAATAAAAAAAATAAAATAAAACAAAACAAGAATGCTGCAGAAGTGTGATATTTCTGTAAGAAATCAGTGTTACTGAATGCCTCACTCTGTGAACTATTTAATAATTTAAATAATTTAATAATTTTAATAATCTATTCAATAGTTTCATAGGTGATACTAGTCCACTGGGGAGTTTACAGACCTAGCCATAAACTCAAATATTCCCAAGAGTTATTGTGCTTTAGAGATTATTTTATGGGGTATATATTAGTTAGGTCATGGTTTAACTACTGCCTCTGTCCATCAGAGACATAGGTTCTAGACCAGGGGTGAATTTCTGGTTTCCCATCCATTTGTCCAGGTTATGCTTAAATTGGGTTAGGGAAAGACTGTGCTTCACATAGATGGGAGGCCTGTTCCAGAGAATGGAAGTTCTGTAAGATAGATATATGTCCTTCCAACATGTCATATTTATATCAAAAGCAACATTTAAGATCTAGTAGTTCTGATGCTGTTCATTTTGCATATATGCAAAAGGTCTATCAAAACAGGGTCCAAGGATGCCTTGTGCCAACCATAGCTCACCTCTCAACAGTCTGTAGGAAGCAGAGTACAGAGATAGGGCTTTGAAGTGATCAGCATAGGACATTTTGTTTATGCAGTGTATTCTTTTTGTGATGAACCTCTGTGGCTGTCCCAAGTGTTGCATGTGCCTGGAAAGGTACATACTGAAAGGGGCATTATGCTCAGTGATGGGTCTGATGAGGGCCAAATAATGTGACATGATGACCTCCCTGGATCTGGATCCCATGCCCTAATCTATAAGCTGAGTGACACTGAATGAGTTTCTCACTACCTTAGACACATGTTGATTGAAAGCCAGGTAACTATCTACATGTATCCCCAAGTATCTGACTACTGGGTATACTGTTAGGGGTGTTTTATCAATTAGGTAATTTCTCAGGGTGGCTGACTTCTGAAAAGGTAGCATTATGCATTTCTTGGCACTGAGTTTTAAGCTGTGGCTTTAGCACCAGTCATTTGCCCATGTTAGACCTTCCTGCAAGATGATTGTGTCTTGGCAGATTACTGCTTCTAATTTGCAACCATCTGCAAACTTGGTCAGCCAGAAGCACTTGTCACCACCTTGACTTCTGAGAAGTAGATGCCAAAGAGGAGCAGCTCCAGCACTGGGCCCAGAATGACTACACTGGTAACAGGCCTATTCGTGGAGGTTGTTTCCCTAGTCCTAACTTCCTGGGTCCTATCTGTGAGCCATTTGGCTGTCCAGCATATTAAACAGGGGTTTATGGCTAATCCTGTCAGTTGATTAACAATGCTTGAGTGAAGTATTGTATCATATTAGCCAGGTCAGGGTAGGCAGTATCTACTGTTTTACTCTCATCTATTGCCTTGGTGGTCCTCTGAAAGATTTATTAGGAATGACCTGCTTTTGATGAAACAAAAACTGGGTTGGGTCCAGTGTCTGAAGGTTTCCTATCTCATTATTAATCATTTTCAATATAATTCTTAGACTAGTCAAACTAATGGGTCAGTAGTTCCCAGGATTTATTGATGGTTTGCCCTTGTGCAGAGGGATAACCATTGCAGTCCTCCAGTCACATGGCACAAAGTTTGTTGCGGCCCAGATAGCCCATTTTTCAGACTGTGTAGGAAGCATCCCAGGATAATACTGGGGCCCATACATTCTGTATTTTTGGCCTTAAAGAGCGCATTTAGGACCTGCTTCCTACTGATAGTCGGTGAGGTTATGTTTGATGGCATTTGCTGGGAAGTGGTTTGAGTGGGGTAAAGATGGAGATGAATTTTCAGCCAGTAGATTTGCTATATCTTCTAGCACTATTAATGTGGCTGCATTAATAACCAGCTGCGCACACTGTTGTGTGTTGGCTTTAAGTTTCAGATGTAGCTAAAGAAGGCCTTATGGTTGTCCTTGGCCTGGGAATCTATCTTAACCTCAAAAATTGCCTTTGTTGGTCATAGTTTATCATCTTAATTGTTTATTCAGCTTGATGAGAGCATTTTTATCATTTTTAGGTGTTGCACTTCTTAAGTTTAGCTATGACTTTTTTCTTTTTCTACATATCCTGTTTAATATTTAATTCCTCTAGGGTGGCCTTTTTTTAGTTTGATTTGGGATTACTTATGGAAGGCACAGTAGTCTGTATACAATTATTTATATGGTTATGCATAATTTTGTGAACAGCTGTGCATAGGCTGCTGCATTATCTGAGTTTGGAGGGGTTGAAATTTTGACAGGTTATCACTTGGTAAGAGGTAGTTTGCCTTGGAATAGGTCCTAACTGTCAGGGGGTTTACTGGGGTTACAGAAATTATTTTTATCCCGGAGACGTTTTTCTGGTCTGACCTCACCAGAAAGGACATAACATTGGGGGGGGGGGGTACAATGCTCTCCTATGTTAATGAATATCAGGACAATATGTTTGCATCTTTAGTGGGTGTATGCACTCTCTGGTCTAGGGTGTCTGTGTTAACAAAGTCAAGGAATTTCTCCAACTGCAAATTTGGAGTCATGTAGGATTCCCCATCTATGCAGGGGTAATTAAAGTCACCTATGAGTATAGCATTTGATTGAATGGTGAGTGTCTTCAGCAGGTTTAAGAATGCACTATAGGTTTCCTGGGTTATAGAAGGTGACCTATAACTTGCTAGGATATGGTATGGAACTTTGGCAATGGTAATTTGAACATGGATCAAGTCCAGTGCATCATCCTGTTTAACTAACCTTGAGGTATGTTTGTTATTTATGTAGATCAAGACATCTCCACCTTTGGTCTCTTCCTGTGCAGTTGCTGCTTTAAATGTGTGTGTGGAAGGCACTGAAGCCTTGCTCCACCTTGCTACTTTCTACAGCTTTAACCCATGTCTCAGTAACAGCACAAATGTCTGCATGCACCAAGGTGAGAAGAAGTTAGAGGGAGTGTTGCCCATTTCCTTTCTTGGATAAAGGGAGGCTTCTTTGTTCACCAGTGGCAGTGGAGAGCTTGGAGCAGCCTATCTATCCCTGGAGGAGTGTTCCCAGCACAAGAATCTGGTAGTCTATTGGCCGTTTTGGGCCACGTTTTAGCTCTTTCAAGTCCCCCTGTATAAAACCCACTTTGGCGAGGTTTTTGCACTTGTTACTACTCAGCCAAGCTCCTTGTGGTCCTGCAGAGTGGTGCTAGCAGCAGAGAGGCTAAAAGAGCGACTGCTAACCTGATAAAAGTGTTTGTTTTTCTGCTACTACCTGGGTGACTGTCCGACCTAGCTAAACTGCAAATATTTCTGCTTCTTGAACTGTTTTAAACTGTTTAAAGTTGTTTTTGCACCTGCACTTTTAAAGTTTGTCCTGTTTGTTGCTTTTACCTGTTGAGGCTACACACTCAAGTGCGCTAGCCTGTGTTACATATTTATTGCATTTTCCTGTTGTTTGTTGCAAAAAAAAAAAAAAAAATTATCCTTGTTTCCTGTCTTTCCTGACCTAGAGTAGTCCAAATACAGGCTTTGCTGTATTCTGGACTTTTGGAAGGTTCCTGTGTTGCCCATTTCCTTTCTTGGATAAAGGGAGGCTTCTTTGTTCACCAGTGGCAGTGGGGAGCTTGGAGCAGCCTATCTATCCCTGGAGGAGTGTTCCCAGCGCAAGAATCTGGTAGTCTATTGGCCGTTTTGGGCCAATTTCTAGCTCTTTCAAGTCCCCCTGTATAAAACCCGCTTTAGCGAGGCTTTGCACGATTTTGCGCATAGCGCAGCATCGGGCAGTGCTGCTTAATTGGATTTAAACCATTCTCGGCTCCACAAAGTCTGCTGTTCACTTTTTCCCTTAGAACTGATATAGTTCTCATAATAAACACCCTATTCCCACTCTAAAGCCTGGCACTTTCTCACTAAAGCAATTGTATAAGTCAGCACTAAAAAATTAAAAGCACTACACCCTCACAAACTCCCCTTGAGTACTTTGTTCCCCATTGGCCCTTTTTTCAATTATAAAGGAATTCCCAATACTATTCTAGCATGTCCAAAGGTCAGTTGTCAATCTCCTCTCCGGTCCAGCTGGAGAATCTGGGAATCTTGAGGCAATGTTGCAATTGCCTCATGTACACAGACAACCCTCTCTTCCTCCCAACAGATTCCAACACATGTGAGAGATGCAACCATATAGCCAAACTGGAGGCTAAGCTCTCTCAACTCAGTACTGGCGTAACCAGTCAGGAGGAGAAGGAAACCACACTCACTACAATTCCAGTCTCACATAGACCTACCACGACAGCAAACCAAACACATAAACACACAAAACATACTGGAGGTTTAAATAAAAATCTGCCTAAGCAGCAGAGACCTCCAAAGCAGACACCCAAGCAACTGCTACCCCAAAACAAAACACGTGCAACACATATCTCACAAAGCCAGTGTGCCGAACAGTCACAGCCCTTAAGGCTAAACAACGCACATGATACACTTGTAATAGGTGACTCTATCGTCAGGCACACTGACGTCCCACTCACCAGGCTAAACAAGGAGAAGGTCATGGTGAGCTGCCTGTCGGGCGCTAGGATCCACCACATAACACAAGCACCCAGGTCACTCCAAGGCAAGTACAAATATGACTCAGTCATTGTCCATGCTGGTGTGAATGATCTGAGACGTACCTCCCTGGACTACATGAAAAGAGACATAGAGGAGCTCTCAGAGCATGGAACCCAGGCCGGTATGACCCTGACCTTGAGTAGCATCTTACCCTCACCAAGAATGATGCCACAATATGAAGACAAGATGATCAATTTCAACAGTTGGCTTAAGTATTGGTGTCATTCAAGGGGGTCCAATGCCTGTCTGCCTGGAATGACATGCTCGACAAGCCACGATGCTTCGCTAGGGATGGCTTGCACCTGTCACCCCTGGGCTTTTGGATATTGGCCAAGGCTCTTGCCACCCCCATAATGCCTTTTTAGGCCCCAAGGTACTTCCCTCAGTCCACCTATGCGCCTGAGGAATTCCTAATTGACGTTGCTTTTTTACCCGATCTTTAGAATCAGTTTTAAGCTGTTTGACAAGTTTGACAAGTGAGGATTTTTCTAATTTACCATCAAATTCATACTTATTAACCCATTTTGAATAGTATTTAATATTATCAGCACGCTGTGACTGCATGTATTTTGTGTCTTCTGTTAACGGCAGATTTTGGGGTCTTTTTGTGCAATTATTACCCATTCTGTTCTACCCTTTTAATCATTACGTAGCTCCTTATTTTTTAACGTGGTACCACGGATTTTGTTATAGTCTCTTCAGAATGACTGCCTACCTGCACTGTTTCCCTGATCTATGATAAGACAGTAATCTTTTTGTCCCTGACTTGTATAAACAAAGTCTTAACAAAACAATACAAATCTAGTCCCTGATCTAAAACAGAAAAAATAGGTAGATTCACCTTACCTGAGCCTTCGTGATTGATCACCTGATTCGAGTAAACCCATCCTTCAGTCGCAGATCAGAAAGTGACTGGCCTCTTTGTACGACAATTCAGTCGGAGGGTTTTTCAAATAAGAAGAACCGATGTGGTTTCTTCCCATATGGTTTCAAGCCACCTGGCCTGTCTGATCCAAGGCAATGTGAGGGTTTCCGGTCCGAAGTACCAATCTGTCAAAGGAAAAAACTTCAAAGACCAATATATGTAAGGTTCAGTTAAGGCACATTTAATAACTTGCTGCAAGGAGACAAAAACATGCAAATACAAGATTTTGCCTAACTACTAACAGGAAGTATGCTATTCTTATACTGTTTTACAAGACATGGCCTTCTAAGGCTGACGAATCAAACAACTTTCAGTATTGTTCTACAGCAGATGTTACTCAGATTTTCTGCTGACATGACTAGATTTGTGAGAAACTTTTTGAGAAAAACAACCTGGCCTTGGTGGGCACTAACCCGTTACAGGCCCCTATTGTACAATTCTAATACATGTGTTACATTTCAAGGTACTTTTCTAACTCAGGCATAAGCAAATGCTGATTACAGTTCATATTTTCAAGCAGTCTTTGTTCTAATTATCTATAGCTTCTACAGCTGTGTATTTTCTCACAGCACAAGCGGAACTTCTTGTCTAAGTCTCATAACATTTATACAAGTAGTATTGTTCTATTCATTATTTTCCTAACACAAGCAGAAATCATATGCTTCTCAGTAAATTTCCAAGCATAAGCAAAGATTTTAGCTGACAATACAAGGTCAGAAAGCACCTGCAGTTTGTACAGATTTATGCAGTATGGAATAGAATAAATATGTTAACCCTTTTTAAGCTCTAAATGCACTAGGCATATTACTAATACACACATTAATACATATTTTTCTGACAGTGATGTAAATAAGTTAGAAAATATAGAACTAGTATGGATTTTAAGACTAAATGCAGATGTATTTCTTTGTTTGAGCAATACTGTAAGTCTAAAACCAGTGTTGCATAGGAAACACATGATGTTACATTAATTAGATGTATTAATTAATTTTAAATGTTTGGTTGTATTGTCTGAACTTGATTGGTTGGCTGTGTCACATGTTTCTTAGTTTTCACTATTTAAAATATGCCAGTTGAGAATGCTTTTATATGCACTGAAGAAGGGGAAACCCAAAAGCTTTGTCTTGTTTTATTAAAGGTTTGAACCTTTTTATTGTTCGTGTTATTCCTTTGGTTGTACCTGAAGTCGAACGTGGTTTGTTGCAGTTTTTTTCTTTTTGCCTTGGACTCTGTAATACCTATCAGGTTTTCTGGCAGCAGGTGGAAGGGTGCCAGGAGTTAAACTGGATTCCTGGAAGACATCATCAACCACCTCTAAGATAGGAGGGATGGTCAAGGGTCTGTGCTGGGGCAGGTCTAGAAATTTTCTTAGTCTTTTCTTAGACTGAGGGAAGTCCTGGGATTCCCAGTGGAAATGTTCTCTGAGGATGTGAAGGGATTCCCCAAAGGAAAGATCTTCTGGTAGGGAGGCAGAGGGAATGGATTCCACTGCATCTGAATCCTAATAAGCAGTCAGAGGTTGTTGTTCCTCTTCAAACTCTGAATGAACAGATTCCTCAGAATCCTGTTCTGTGAGTATATCAGGAGAAAGGTCTCTTTTCCTTCTAGAAGTTGTGGCCTGACTACCCCTGATAAGGGAGATAAGATCCTCTGCCATTTTAAGCATTTGAGTTTGGGGAGGAGGAGCAAGAGTAACATGGTGGCTAGAGGTAGTTTTCCTGGGAATGGCCTTGCCTCTAGGCCTAAGTGAATCCATCAGTCTGAGAAGAACAGTAGTCGAAAGAGAAGACTTTTTTTGTCTGGAACTGGTAGTGTGAAAAGCTTCCTCAGAAGTCAGTGCCTGTGTCGTGGCTCCGGATCCAACCAAGGCAGAGACAACCAAAGGCTCAGAAGATGAAGAAGATTTCTGTGGCATACCAGACTCCAAAAGGGTCACAGCAGAGGCCTGCGAAGGTATCAAATTAGGCATCATGGGCTGCAAAAGCTCCTCACTGAATTCCGGAGAACTGACGACCTGCTTAGCGGTAGTGTCAGCAGACGGCTTGGCCTTGTGTGGTCTGTCTCTATCTTTATCCTTACATTTCTTTGGAATGTCTATGGAAGGTTGGCTGACTGATGCCATTTTGGAATGCAAAGACGGAAGACGAAAATCCACAGCTACAATAAGAGCTCTACAATGAATGGTTCTTGCATTAAAGAGGGCACAGAACCGGCAACGGGGGAAGTCATGATCTGGGCCTAAGCAAGTGATGCAGTAGGGGTGGAAGTCTCGGTGTGGTATTTGCTTTCCACAGGCGAGACAATTGTTAACTTTTTCAGACATCAGTTAGTGCAAGAAAAAAAGGATCCCCAACGGGGTACTTAGCTTTAGACATTTTCAGCTGTAAATCAAAACTCTAGTAGCGACCGACCGGCACACTTGCGAACTGCTTCTGCTACAGGCTCCACGGCAAGAAAGACTGATGTAATGGCATTGGCTGCTGTCATTTATAGCACTGACAACCTGATGTCATGCAGCATGCGGCAGCAGCTGACGCAGAAAAACATTGACTCTGGTATTCGGGCTGGCCTAGGGCTACCACAGCAGGGATAACCCACAGGTGATGTCTGCAACAGTGAAACACGAAGAACATCTACTGTACTACAGAAACCCAGTGCCTGAGGGAATCAAATACATTACTGAAAAATTAAATAGTAATAATACTGGGCTATATTGAAACATGAAATAGTAATAATACCGGGCTATACTGAAGAATGAAATAGTTATTAATAATACTGGGCTATACTGGGCTGCACTGATTGACTATGTTCAGTTTCTTTTCACAAACTCTTTGAGTACAACTCTAAGTTCCGTTAACCTGTGAGAATTTATGTTGTTTTAAGTATTCTACCAGCCACATGATTGCTCTCTGTGATGTTGAAACCACCCTTGGCATTTTGCTAACTGGAATTTTAGGTGGACAGCAAATGACACGTGCAAACCAATAAGTAAAATAAAAAAGATTTCATGGTGAAAATAAATTATCACTTGAATACATACCTGTTCCTGCTTACCAAGTTAAGAGCCTTTTTAATGGCATAACACTATTTAAAATTCAGTTTTCTAAGAGGGCAGCTGCAGCTTGTATCTGTCCTCCTGTGTGAGCAATTGCAAATTGTATCTATCCTCCTGTGTCAATGATTTTCATGGAATGCAAGAGAAGTTGTTTACTGTTTTCCATGCCTTATATTGCCCACTCATGGCAACAATCTTAAAATGCCCAGTCTTCTCTAGTTCTTACACAAAACACTACATGTGGAGAAAAAAGGAATATGGGAACTGTTACTATAGGTCTGGACTTCTGTAGCTACCATGGTCAGACCAAATCAATGCATCCGTGCTAGGAAATAGAACTATCTAAAACTTTAAATGAGCTCACTGCACTTAAAAAATATTTAATATTTCATTGATTACAAAACATTCCAGAGCAGTACATTAACTAATAGACAGAGCCTGCAGAAAAATAATACCAGCAAACTATAAGAAACAAATCAAAGCATCAACAGCAAATATTTTTTTTAAATATCTATTTTTTCTTTCAAGCTATCCTTTATGAAACAATTTCAAAAAGCTCAGTTTAGCTTCTCCAACCCCATTCTGCTCAGTAGACACTTAATACTTACAAAATGTAAATTTGAAACAATTAAAAAAATATAAGGAAGAGATGAAAGCAATTAATTCAAGACTGTACAGAAAAGAAGAAAATGATAGCCTTACCAACTTTTTGGGATAAAAAGTTTTAGATCCTCAGTAAACATACACTCACTTCCAATAAGATAAAACCTAGAAGCCTACAAAACATTCTCTACAATACACGCCATTTCCTTAGTCACATTTGGTCAAAATAAATTAATACAGTTTAAATGTCTGAACTGCGTATGATAAATCAGGTTTACTGGCAAGCTTGGGTACAGAGAGCTGAGGCTGTGTGAGATAGAGGCGGTTGTATGGAGAGAGACAGCTGCAGGATTTCAGTGTCAGTGTGATTTTGAAAGTTATTTTCAATGGTTTCTAGTCTCAGTTCTCTTATTATTTATATTTGACAGATTATTGAGTTCGAGGAGATAACAGTCGTATATCAGACACTTTTCACTACTGAATCAGAGTAAAGATTCATTACCAAAAGGTAATTGACTTGCAGCATTAAACTTAACACATGACCACTGTAACTGAAATGGACATGACTGGTGCATCTCCATGGAATGGATTGTATATTGCTTCTGAAAATACAGTCTACATTTCAAATATGTTATTATACATACTCTCCGTCTTCCTAATGCATACATTTTATGATAATATGCTATTTTATCATGATATGAGAAGGAAATATATCAACAAAGTGTGTTAAATGACAATGAATATTGTATTGAATTATTCAGCTTCATAAACTGTATTCATTGCACTGCCTAGTTAAAAGCCAGATTCTTGAATTATGTTAGATCTTTCCTAAAAACAAAACAAAATAAAAAAATAAAATAAAACAAAACAAGAATGCTGCAGAAGTGTGATATTTCTGTAAGAAATCAGTGTTACTGAATGCCTCACTCTGTGAACTATTTAATAATTTTAATAATCTATTCAATAGTTTCATAGGTGATACTAGTCCACTGGGGAGTTTACAGACCTAGCCATAAACTCAAATGTTCCCAAGAGTTATTGTGCTTTAGAGATTATTTTATGGGGTATATGTTAGTTAGGTCATGGTTTAACTACTGCCTCTGTCCATCAGAGACACAGGTTCTAGACCAGGGGTGAATTTCTGGTTTCCCATCCATTTGTTCAGGTTATGCTTAAATAGGGTTAGGGAAAGACTGTGCTTCACATAGATGGGAGGCCTGTTCCAGAGAATGGAAGTTCTGTAAGATAGATATATGTCCTTCCAACATGTCATATTTATATCAAAAGCAACATTTAAGATCTAGTAGTTCTGATGCTGTTCATTTTGCATATATGCAAAAGGTCTATCAAAACAGGGTCCAAGGATGCCTTGTGCCAACCATAGCTCACCTCTCAACAGTCTGTAGGAAGCAGAGTACAGAGATAGGGCTTTGAAGTGATCAGCATAGGACATTTTGTTTATGCAGTGTATTCTTTTTGTGATGAACCTCTGTGGCTGTCCCAGCTGTTGCACGTACCTGGAAAGGTACATACTGAAAGGGGCATTATGCTCAGTGATGGGTCTGATGAGGGCCAAATAATGTGACATGATGACCTCCCTGGATCTGGATCCCATGCCCTAATCTATAAGCTGAGTGACACTGAATGAGTTTCTCACTACCTTAGACACATGTTGATTGAAAGCCAGGTAACTATCTACATGCATCCCCAAGTATCTGACTACTGGGTATACTGTTAGGGGTGTTTTAGCAATTAGGTAATTTCCCAGGGTGGCTGACTTCTGAAAAGGTAGCATTATGCATTTCTTGGCACTGAGTTTTAAGCTGTGGCTTTAGCACCAGTCATTTGCCCATGTTAGATCTTCCTGCAAGATGATTGTGTCTTGGCAGATTACTGCTTCTAATTTGCAACCATCTGCAAACTTGGTCAGCCAGAAGCACTTGTCACCACCTTGACTTCTGAAAAGTAGATGCCAAAGAGGAGCAGCTCCAGCACTGGGCCCAGAATGACTACACTGGTAACAGGCCTATTCGTGGAGGTTGTTTCCCCAGTCCTAACTTCCTGGGTCCTATCTGTGAGCCATTTGGCTGTCCAGCATATTAAACAGGGGTTTATGGCTAATCCTGTCAGTTGATTAACAATGCTTGAGTGAAGTATTGTATCATATTAGCCAGGTCAGGGTAGGCAGCATCTACTGTTTTACTCTCATCTATTGTCTTGGTGGTCCTCTGAAAGATTTATTAGAAATTACCTGCTTTTGATGAAACAAAAACTGGGTTGGGTCCAGTGTCTGAAGGTTTCCTATCTCATTATTAATCATTTCCAATATAATTCTTAGACTAGTCAAACTAATGGGTCAGTAGTTCCCAGGATTTATTGATGGTTTGCCCTTGTGCAGAGGGATAACCATTGCAGTTCTCCAGTCACATGGCACAAAGTTTGTTGCGGCCCAGATAGCCCATTTTTCAGACTGTGTAGGAAGCATCCCAGGATAATACTGGGGCCCATACATTCTGTATTTTTGGCCTTAAAGAGCGCATTTAGGACCTGCTTCCTACTGATAGTCGGTGAGGTTATGTTTGATGGCATTTGCTGGGAAGTGGTTTGAGTGGGGTAAAGATGGAGTTGAATTTTCAGCCAGTAGATTTGCTATATCTTCTAGCACTATTAATGTGGCTGCATTAATAACCAGCTGCACACACTGTTGTGTGTTGGCTTTAAGTTTCAGATGTAGCTAAAGAAGGCCTTATGGTTGTCCTTGGCCTGGGAATCTATCTTAACCTCAAAAATTGCCTTTGTTGGTCATAGTTTATCACCTTAATTGTTTATTCAGCTTGATGAGAGCATTTTTATCATTTTTAGGTGTTGCACTTCTTAAGTTTAGCTATGACTTTTTTCTTTTTCTGCATATCCTGATTAATATTTAATTCCTCTAGGGTGGCCTTTTTTTAGTTTGATTTGGGATTACTTATGGAAGGCACAGTAGTCTGTATACAATTATTTATATGGTTATGCATAATTTTGTGAACAGCTGTGCATAGGCTGCTGCATTATCTGAGTTTGGAGGGGTTGAAATTTTGACAGGTTATCACTTGGTAAGAGGTAGTTTGCCTTGGAATAGGTCCTAACTGTCACGGGGTTTACTGGGGTTACAGAAATTATTTTTATCTCGGAGACGTTTTTCTGGTCTGACCTCACCAGAAAGGACATACCATTGGGAGGGGGGGGGTACAGTGCTCTCCTGTGTTAATGAATATCAGGACAATATGTTTGCATCTTTAGTGGGTGTATGCACTCTCTGGTCTAGGGTGTCTGTGTTAACAAAGTCAAGGAATTTCTCCAACTGCAAATTTGGAGTCATGTAGGATTCCCCATCTATGCAGGGGTAATTAAAGTCACTTATGAGTATAGCATTTGATTGAATGGTGAGTGTCTTCAGCAGGTTTAAGAATGCACTATAGGTTTCCTGGGTTATAGAAGGTGACCTATAACTTGCTAGGATATGGTATGGAACTTGGGCAATGGTAATTTGAACATGGATAAAGTCCAGTGCATCATCCTGTTTAACTAACCTTGAGGTATGTTTGTTATTTATGTAGATCAAGACATCTCCACCTTTGGTCTCTTCCTGTGCAGTTGCTGCTTTAAATGTGTGTGGGGAAGGCACTGAAGCCTTTCTCCACCTGGCTACTTTCTGCAGCTTTAATCCATGTCTCAGTAACAGCACAAATGTCTGCATGCACCAAGGTGAGAAGAAGTTAGAGGGAGTGTTGCCCATTTCCTTTCTTGGATAAAGGGAGGCTTCTTTGTTCACCAGTGGCAGTGGGGAGCTTGGAGCAGCCTCTCTATCCCTGGAGGAGTGTTCCCAGCACAAGAATCTGGTAGTCTATTGGCCCCCTGTATAAAACCCACTTTGGCGAGGTTTTTGCATTGTACTACTCAGCCAAGCTCCTTGTGGTCCTGCAGAGTGGTGCTAGCAGCAGAGAGGCTCTGATAAAAGTGTTTGTTTTTCTGCTACTACCTGGGTGACTGTCCCACCTAGCTAAACTGCAAATATTTCTGCTTCTTGAACTGTTTTAAACTGTTTAAAGTTGTTTTGCGCCTGCACTTTTAAAGTTTGTCCTGTTTGTTGCTTTTACCTGTTGAGGCTACATATTTATTGCATTTTCCTGCTGTTTGTTGCAAAAAAAAAAAAAAAATTATCCTTGTTTCCTGTCTTTCCTGACCTAGAGTAGTCCAAATACAGGCTTTGCTGTATTCTGACCTTTTGAGGTTCCTGTGTTGCCCATTTCCTTTCTTGGATAAAGGGAGGCTTCTTTGTTCACCAGTGGCAGTGGGGAGCTTGGAGCAGCCTATCTATCCCTGGAGGAGTGTTCCCAGCACAAGAATCTGGTAGTCTATTGGCCGTTTGGGCCAATTTCTAGCTCTTTCAAGTCCCCCTGTATAAAACCCGCTTTAGCGTGGCTTTGCACGATTTTGCGCATAGCGCAGCATCGGGCAGTGCTGCTTAATTGGGTTTAAACCATTCTCAGCTCCACAAAGTCTGCTCTTCACTTTTTCCCTTAGAACTGATCTAGTTCTCATAATAAACACCCTATTCCCACTCTAAAGCCTGGCACTTGCTCACTAAAGCAATTATATAAGTCAGCACTAAAAAATTAAAAGCACTACACCCTCACAAACTCCCCTTGAGTACTTTGTTCCCCATTGGCCCTTTTTTCAATTATAAAGGAATTCCCAATACTATTCTAGCATGTCCAAAGGTCAGTTGTCAATCTCCTCTCCGGTCCAGCTGGAGAATCTGGGAATCTTGAGGCAATGTTGCAATTGCCTCATGTACACAGACAACCCTCTCCTCCTCCCAACAGATTCCAACACATGTGAGAGATGCAACCATATAGCCAAACTGGAGGCTAAGCTCTCTCAACTCAGTACTGGCATAACCAGTCAGGAGGAGAAGGAAACCACACTCACTACAATTCCAGTCTCACATAGACCTACCACGACAGCAAATCAAACACATAAACACACAAAAACATACTCGGAGGCTCTAAATAAAAATCTGCCTAAGCAGCAGAGACCTCCAAAGCAGACACCCAAGCAACTGCTACCCCAAAACAAAACACGTGCAACACATATCTCACAAAGCCAGTGTGCCGAACAGTCACAGCCCTTAAGGCTAAACAACGCATCTGATACACTTGTAATAGGTGACTCTATCGTCAGGCACACTGATGTCCCACTCACCAGGCTGAACAAGGAGAAGGTCATGGTGAGCTGCCTGTCGGGCGCTAGGATCCGCCACATAACACAAGCACCCAGGTCACTCCAAGGCAAGTACAAATATGACTCAGTCATTGTCCATGCTGGTGTGAATGATCTGAGACATACCTCCCTGGACTACATGAAAAGAGACATAGAGGAGCTCTCAGAGCATGGAACTCAGGCCGGTATGACCCTGACCTTGAGTAGCATCTTACCCTCACCAAGAATGATGCCACAATAATGAAGACAAGATGATCAATTTCAACAGTTGGCTTAAGTATTGGTGTCATTCAAAGGGGTCCAATGCCTGTCTGCCTGGGATGACATGCTCGACAAGCCACGATGCTTCGCTAGGGATGGCTTGCACCTGTCACCCCTGGGCTTTTGGATATTGGCAAAGGCTCTTGCCACCCCCATAATGCCTTTTTTAGGCAAGGCTCAAAAGACAAACCCACCTCCATAGGTATCACAAGCGATAAGAAACTAAGAGTAATGCTACTCAACGCCAGAAGTTTAAACCTCAAGATGCATGCACTTGAAACTCTCCTTAGCATGGAGAACATCGATATCTGTGCAGTAACAGAAACCTGGTTTAAGGCTCCTGAGAGCACCCCAGTACTACCAGGTTATACCTCATACCATGTTTTTCGGCCCCAAAACTTGGACTGAACCATAAAAGGAGGGGGAGTATCAATATTCGTCAAAGATACCCACACCTCCAGGTTGGTGGCACAGCACAAAGCATCAGAGACTATCCATGTGCAACTAACAGTGGGTAAGACTGCCTTCCATTTTATAGCCTGCTACAGACCACCCTCCCAAACCCAGGAACCCCACTCGGCCTTCCTGAGAACACTGGAAAATATGAAGGTCTCTCCAAACACCATTATATTGGGCGACTTCAACTACCCTAACATAGACTGGGAACATTACTCTAGCTCCAACACCCTAGCCCAAAGGTTCCTAGAATTTATAAACTCAAATGCTATGGAACAACTTGTTGCCACTCCCACAAGAGGGGAAAACATACTGGACCTGATCATCACCAACATGGGGACTCTATGCTCCAGACCAGAAGTGTATCCCTCACTGGTAAGATCAGACCATATACTAATCTCACTAGATATTCGCATCCCGATTCCAGCCCCTGCCCAGAAAACCACAGTGAAAAACTTCTCTAAAGCAAATTTCACACTCCTCAAAACCAAGGTGGAATCCTTCAAAGCCCCCAGGCCTGTGGAAAATACGGCCCAGACCGCAGAATCCTTCTATGAACACCTTCAGGAATGCATGGATCATGCAATCCCAAATAAAACCAAGACCCAATCCTCCAAAGTTAGGCATCCTGTCTGGTGGACCCCAGCCATAAACAAACTATACAATAGAAGGAGGAAGCTACTACATGATAGAGCAAAATCCCAAAAAGGGAAGGCATCTCTGATCAGTATTAGCAAAAAACTATGGGCACTCATAAAATCGTCTAAGGCCAGCTTCGAGAGAAAAATTGCACAGGACACTAAGGATAATCACAAGGCTTTCTTTAGTTATGTTAGGAACCTGGGTGGGAATTCCCAGATATGCTCAGAATTAGTCCAAAATGACAAAAAATACACCGAACCCACAGACATTGCCAACATCCTAGCTGACAGGTTCAGCGCATACTTCCCCCCCCCCCTTTCCCACCAAAAGGGCAAATATCTATCCCAGCAGAGTGCTGCCCCCCTGACATCTCAGATGCTCAGGTAAGAGCCGCCCTCTCCAAAGCAAAAACACAGCATCAATGGGACCAGACGGTGTCACCGGCTGCATCCTACATGAACTCCAAGAAGAACTAAACTCAAACATAAAACTACTGTTCAATCTCAGCCTTACTACAGGATATGTACCCAAAGAGTAGCGTACAGCAACAGTGGTCCCTCTCCACAAAGGTGGTGCCTCAACGGATCCTGGAAACTATTGCCCTATAAGCTTGACTAGCTTGGTCTGCAAAGCTATGGAAAGGATCATCATGGACCTCATAAATAAAGATATTGGGGACCTACAGACACTGGATCCTACCCAGTTCGGCTTTGTTAATGGCAGATCCTTCATCTTAAACCTGGTCGATTTCTTTGAAACAGTCACCAAGGCCATTGACGAGGGGAAGGTGGTCCACACAGCCTACCTGGACCTTGCAAAAGCCTTTGATACAATACCCCACTTGGGCATTATAGATAAGCTCACCAGCTTAAATATAAACCCCTATGTCACTAGATGGGTTGCAAACTGGCTCAAGGACAGAACCCACATGGTTAGAATTGCTGGAGCTATGTTAGACTCCAAACCAGTTACAAGTGGCGTCCCACAAGACTCAGTCCTGGGACCTCTCTTGTTCAGTATATATTTCTCGGAGGTACAGGCTAACACGGAAGGACTGTGGCTGACCAAGTTTGCAGATGACTGCAAACTGGGCGCCATAATAGACTCTCTAGCCGACACAAGCATCCTACAAAAGGGCCTCATAGAAACAGACAACTGGTGCCAAAGCCATTGCTCTACTCAGTGGCATACCGCCTGCTCAGAGGCGATCTGTGCCTGACGTATAAAGCCATGTCCAACCTGGAATTAATGGACATGCTGCACCTCAGAAAATCCAAATCCCATCAAGCTATGCGCTCGAGAGACTTGAACCACAGCACTGAAATAAATAGGACATGCTGGAGGGACAGATTCATAACCCAGAGGCTCCCTTCACTCTGGAATAAAATCCCAGTCCAGGTTAGGCAGAGTCCCTCATTGACTCTCTTCAAGAGGAATCTTGATGAGTGGATGGGAGATAGTAGGTTTACCCTGGGTATCACTTCTGTGTCACTGTTAGACAGAGGCACAGTATACTAACCTCGAAAAAGGGCATAGCAAAATTCATTTAAAATGGGTGGCAAAAGCTAAACACACTCTGGCTAGGCTTATAAATGCCCTAGGGCAGATAGCCTAGTATGAACCTATGAACCTATGAACCTATGGAGCTTCTTGTTTAGACTCCAGGCATTGAGCAGTAATACATTTAACTTTGGATAGATTTTACAATGTTGGAAGGTTTGTTAATTTGATGTTGCCAAAAAAGCTCAATGAGGGAAGACACTGTTTTTTCCAGTATTGAAAAGCTTAGACTGGACAGGTGCAGACCACCCTTGGCAAAGCAATGTGGTCTGCTGACCATATCCTTTCATGCTAACAAATATTGTATCCTCAAGAATGACATCAGAAACAAAGCTAATTATTAAACTCAATCATTTTCTGTTTGTACTATGGCATCATCCTCGGAGAAGGTAGAATGCTGTTCAGTACTCCACACATACCAGCCTAGGACACACAGTCTGAGAGCTCCATAATGTTTTTCTTCAATTACATGGACTTTGTTGAATCATACTGGTACCTATGGTACAGGGACTTGAGTGCATGCATAACTTGTTGGATCCTTGCTCCTGATAGGCAACTGACCATCATTCTCTCATTGTCTAGCCTGGTGAGTGTGGCATCAGTATGTCATGCAATGGAGTCCCCTATGAGTAGAGTACTAGGTAGTGTGTTGACTTGCTTTATGGACTTAGTAGGTGAGGCTCCATTTGGTATGGCTGTATGAATAATGTCGATTGCTGTTTTGGTGGAGTGCTTTTGGGTTTGCTGAGGAAGATTTTTACAAGAGGAGTGTCTGGAAGGTATTTGGGCTTTGGAAAGATTACATTTAAGTACCTCAGCATATGTTAGTCTATGTGTGAGGTGCAGACTATGTGTGATGGGTGTAGCCCGTGTGCTTCTGACCATCTGGATGATATTATGAGATCCTATATGCAAGAGTTTTGCCTCCAGTGACAATGCATGCTCACATTCCCTATTGGTTTCTTTATTATTTCTCTCTCTCTGTTTCATGCAGACTTCTCAGAGGAGATCTCTGCCTTGCATATAAGGAAATCCTGAACCCTGCTTTACTGGAAATGCTGGATATCCTTAAGTCAAATAGTACACAGATTACTCTCTCTAAAGGCCTTGACCTGGTATGTGACATTAATATAACCTGCTGGAGGAACTGATTTATTTCCCAGAGGTTACCACACCTTTGGAACAGACTCTCACTTCATGCCAAACACAGCACCTCACTGGTCCTCTTCAAATGCAATATAGATGAATGGATGGGTTCACCCCAGGTGTTCCACCTGCATCCCTCTTGGACAGGGGCAATAGGCTCTGATCATGGAAATAAGGGTAGAACTTGGTTAGGCTTGTAAATTCCTTAGGGCCATTAGCCTAGTAACTTCCTATGAACCTATGATCTCTCTCTCTCTCTCGCTCTCTCTTAATCTATCAGTCTAAAAGACATGCACACTCAAACATGCAAACAGGCATACGTGTACATATGTACATTTATTTGTTTATACTTGCGGTAAATAAAATCAAAATACTGCCATAAAGATATCTGGTAGATTATAAAGATATTTATCTGTATACCTGGTGAGTTGTCAAAGCTACTAAAATGCCTTAGACCAGCCGTATTTACAGCAGTCACTAAAAAATAAGGTTCACACACTGCACCCACAAAACAGAAATACATGCATAACCCCAAACATCGTAAACCACCTACAGGAACCCCATACTTAAACCTACATTTATTTCAAAAGAAAAATAATAAAAATGAAATAAAACATAGTGCACATTTTCATTTCACATTAGTGTAAAAAAGTAACTTCACATACTACAAACACGCAAAATACAAACACCAAACATGGCACACTCATACAATACGCAGATGACTCAACCATCATCTGCTCAGCCCAGTCCCTACCCAAACTGCAAAAAGTCACACAGGAAGCCTTTTTCTCTGTTGAAACTTGGTTATCCGATGCCCAATTAATACTCAACCCAAACAAAACTAAACTACTCATCTTCCAATCCACCAAACATACTCAAAACAACTCTCACTTTAACATCACAGCAAAAGACAACACCACTATATACCCAACTGAACACACCAAATTGCTAGGAGTGGAAATAGACAATAAACTAAAATTTGACATTCACATATCCTTGACCATAAAAAAAGTCCACAATAAACTAGGAGTGCTATACAGAAATAAGCAACTTCTCACCAAAGCAGCAAAGATTTCAATAGCAAATTCCCACCTTATCTCCACCCTACTTTAT
This sequence comes from Protopterus annectens, assembly GCF_019279795.1. NCBI lineage: Eukaryota > Metazoa > Chordata > Ceratodontiformes > Protopteridae > Protopterus > Protopterus annectens. The sequence goes on from NC_056745.1 coordinate 811,286,395, forward strand.
GCCTGTCCAATATATACCAACCTAAGGCAATGCGATTTAAACAAGCTAGAGACCTGCTACAACAAAATTGCCAAATTCGCCACAGGTGCATCCTACCGTAGTCACCACTGTCTCTCACTTGCTGAACTGGGCTGGCTTGAACTCCCTCACCTCCTTCAATGGTATCAACTCTCACTTGCCCACAAACTAGTAAATCATCCACTAAATGTCCCATCCATCCAGAATCTACTCCAACCCTGATCCAGCAACAAAAATCACTTGCAGATCACTAAAGCCAATAACTCTGCTGGTGAAGCACTATTCTCTTGCACCATAGTCAAATTATGGAACTCCCTTCCACCCACAATTACCTCCATACCATCATGCACCCACTTCAAAACTTTACTAAAAGCGCACCTAAAAACATGCTGGCTATGCCCTTGCAACTCCCACTCTAATATCACCCTCTCCATCCAACCACTACCTTTCTTTCCACTCCACTAACTACCTTGATTATAGCAAGCTCAGATGCTCATAAGCCAGTACTTATTATACAGCAGGAACTTCTTCTTGTAACATTTGTTAATGTCTGTTATGTACTTCACAGATAAAGATTCTAGTTGTCTACTGATGTACTATGTTCTTCATCTGTAAATATGTTGTAATTAATTGCTATGTAAATTGTTAATTGCTATGTAATCCAATGTGGCTGCTGTTTGTTTATTTTAACTGTGGAGCTTTTCTCCCCGGGCCTCCACTGAAAATGGACCTACGTCCAGTCGGACACTCCCGGTCAACAAATATAAATAAATAAAAATACACATTTCCATAAACAACACTGCCCACCTAAATGAACCCTCTAGAATTTAAATCCCTATTTTAACAAAAATAGTGAAATAAAAGACTATCTGGTGATGAGCAGGTTGACAGATGAGATCAGACAGGAGTCCCCGTGGACTATGATGTTTGCAGATGACATTGTGATCTGTAGTGAGAGTAGGGAACAGGTGTAAGAGACCCTGGAGAGGTGGAGATATGCTCTAGAGAAAAGAGGAATGAAGGTCAGCAGGACTAAGACAGAATATATGTGTGTGAATGAGAGGGAGGATAGAGGAATGGTGAGGATGCAGGGAGTAGAGGTGATGAAGGTGGATGAGTTTAAATATTTTGGGATCAACAGTTCAGAGTAATAGTGAGTATGTAAGAGATGTGAAGAAGAGAGTACAGGCAGGATGGAGTGGGTGGAGAAGAGTGTCAGGAGTGATTTGTGACAGACGAGTACCAGTAAGAGTGAAAGGGAAGGTCTACAAGAGGGTAGTGAGACCAGCTATGTTATATGGGTTGGAGACAGTGGCATTGACAAAAAGGCAGGAGTCAGAGTTGGATGTGGCAGAGTTAAAAATGTTAAGATTTGCACTGGTTGTGACCAGGGTTGACAGGATTAGGAATAAGTATATTAGAGGGTCAGCCCAAGTTGGAAGGTTTGGAGACAAAGCCAGAGAGGCAAGATTATGTTGGTATGGACATGTGCTGAAGAGGGATGCAGAGTATATTGGGAAAAAGATGCTAAGGATGAAGCTGCCAGGTAACAGGAAAAGAGGAAGGCCTAAGATAAGGTTTATGGATGTGGTGAGAGAGGACATGCAGGTGGTTGGTGTGACAGAGCAAGATTCAGAGGGCAGGAAGAAATGGAAACAGATGATCTGCTGTGGCGACCCCTAACGGGAATAGCCGAAAGAAGAAGAAGTGAAATAAAAGAATAACAAACAAAATAAACATTCACTGAAATTAGCCAGATAGAACTGGATTATCAGCAAAATGGGCATGATTTTAGCTATTAAAAGGATTTAAAAGTAAACTATCTAAAATATAAACTATAGACCTAATACATTCTAAAATAATATTCATTGTATAGCCCAGTTACCTCATTCCTGAATAAAAAATACAGTTACAGCTTAAATCTAGGTGTGCTCTTTTAGTACACTACCCTATTCCCTTTCTTGACAGACCATCTGTGCTGGGTTTGCTAGCACCATTCCAATGCTGGATTCTCATGTTGTAGGACTGCAAACCTAAGCTTTATTTGAGTAACTTAGCATTCTGACTACTAGCCCTGTGTAACTCCTTTGAGGGTCTGTGGCCTGTGACCATACATGTAAGAGAAAAGCTTTTCTAGAGCCCAAACTATGACCAAGTGCTCCTTTTCTATAGCTGGATATGATCCTTCCTGGGTCAGACTTAAAGCTGAGATATGCTATGTGTTACTCATCCTCATTTAAAGAAACCTGGTTAAGTACAGCTCTGAGACCATTTTCTATCTTCATAATAAATTATTGCCTGTTGTCAGGACTGCCCACTCAAGGCCTATTTAAGCATTTGGTATGTCTTCTCATTGTCTGGGGTCCAGAAACCTTATCTGGTTTACTCCTTCTGGTAAGGTCTATAAGGTGAGTGGCCATCATACCATTGGAGGAAGCAAACTTTCTATGGTACTGTCCCTAGAAATGCTCTTATGTGCTTCTTAGTAGCAGAGATTGGCTATGCCTGAAAAGCTTCCACCATAGAATGTTCTGGCCAAATTTTATCATTGCTCACTCCTTGACCTAGATAAGATACTTCTGTTATTCTTATCTGACATCTGTTGGCTTTAACAGTTAACCCTGTCCTTTTTTTGCCTGTCCAATATCTCTATAACATGTTGAACATTTTTTGACAAGAGTGGTTGTAGATTGTAATGTCATCCAGGAAAGAAAGAGTGTTGTCTCCTGCTCCTGGTAGAATGTGATCTACCAGCCACAGGAAAGTAGCTGGGCATCCTTTAGTCCAGAGGATATTTTGGTGAACTTGTATAACCCAAAAGGGGAAAAGATGCTGACTTTTCTTTTACTGTATGTATTACATTTACCTGCCAGTAAGACTTGGTCAGGTCAATAGTAGTTAGACACTTAGCCTCAACAACTGCTGTAATGATTTATCTTAGGATGGGGGAAGCACCTGACTTTGTATGACTATCCTGTTTCTTTTAGTGTGCACAGTATCTGGTGCCAGTACCTGGAGCTCCCATCTTTGTTTGGTACCAACACCACTGATTGGTGAGGTCCAGGGACTCTTGGACTCATAGATTATTCCCATCTCCAGCATTTCCTGTAGTTACCCTTACAAGGTTTTCTTAATATGCTCTGTAGCAATTAAGAGGCCTGCTTGGTATTACTCTGGGTTTTTTTGTCAGTGTGGTACTCTGCTAGTTCGGTTCACTGTGACTTACCACTAAATATGTCCCCAATCTCTTGGAATACTGCTGAGATCTGAACCTGATAAAAGTGCTACCTCATCCACAGAGGAATCTGAACAAGCTTCACTGATGTCCACCACGAGATCTCCCACCAGTTCCTTAAGTAACCCACTGCAGTCACTGAGTATTAATGTCTCTTTCTATCTCTGTGTCATGGTAGGACTTACTGTGTTAATACAGAAGAGCTTGTGCGTCTGTGTCCTGACTGGCAACTTTACCATGTAGTTAACATCATTTACTGTCCTCACAATAGTGACTCCCTGCCCATGTTTTCTGTAGTTTATTATGCCTAATAGGAATAGACACCATCACTTTCTGTCCTGGAGAACATTCTCCGGCCCTAGCTGTCCAGTCATACTAGATTTTTTTGCTGCTGTTGCGTTTGTTTAGAACATGTTCCACAACAGATTCCTTGCAGGAATGACAATCACCCTCTCAATGAACTCCAGGGGCCCCTTCACTCTGTGACGATATGGCAACTCTTGGATACCTCTTTGTATACAAGGAGGAAATGAGGTGGGTACTTGTCTCACTGCCATTTGAACTGGTCAGGAATGCTCAATGTAGTCACTATAATGGAGTTAAGTTTCTACAGCAGACTATTGGTGGGGGTAGTCTTTACATTCTTTATGCCACAATGTTTCCAGAAATGAGTCAGCTGATCCAATATGAAATTGGCACCTTTATTTTTGACTATTTCTCTGGGGAAACCTATCATGCTGAAAATTTGCAACATAGTATTTGCCACGTTTCATCACTGCCCAGGAAATCTCAATCTTTAATTTACTGTCCACAGATAAAAACAGCAAAATAGTTAATTTCTTTCAAATGCATTTATGTAATGGCTGCACATTATATATATATATATATATATATATATATATATATATATATATATATATATATATATATATATATATATATATATATATATATATATATATAAAGTTGCTGTACATCAGAGAAAAATAAACAGTTGCAAGTCCATTTGAAAACCTTAAAATGTTTTATGCATTGTACAGAAAAACAATTGCACACATAGGCTAACTTAGTTTAGCATGTTCAGATTTGCTCTTAGTTATGATTTCAGTTACAGTCCAAAGAATTTCAAAAGTGAAATATACATTTTTTAATCCCAAGCAAATTAATACAGTTAATTCAACAGCAGTTTGCTTTTTTAAGGGAAAATTCACAGCATGACTAAAAGTGAGTGCACGGAAGTGACTATCATCTATGAAAGATCAACTGAGTTAATCACTGTTGCCCACTGTAGCCTGAATATGGAGTACAAAATACTTTGTAGATAAAGCTGTGTTGAAAAGCTATGTTACTAATCAAGGCAATAACAAACCATATGTGGAAATTATCATGCATGTATGTTGTATAGGCAGAGATCTTTGCAGGTAATAGGGGAACAGTTGCCATGGGAGTTACACAGCTACCGTAATAATTCTACTGAAGCATGCTGCAAAAAGATGTGAATTTAGGTTTAATTCAACCTCAGTTTTATTTTATACTTTTACACATGTGTAATGATTCTAATTCCCCTTCATCCAAGGTCAAGTAATACTGTTTTTTTAACAAAAAAAAAGCTTTGTATCAGCCAGCAAACAATTTAACAGCAATTTTCATTTATTTATTTGTTTATTTACTTTGTTGACTGGGTTAGTCCCACTAGTCCAGTTTCTTATTTTCTGGGGAGATGCAAGGTGTTATTCATACTTAGTGAGAGAAATTTAGCAAGGGCAACCAGGAACTTCCACTATTCTCTGTTTTCAATAAGTGCTACTGGATCTTTTCTATTCACCTGAACTAACACCAAGTCAGACAGATGAGACACTCAGGAGTGTAGAACCCCCTTCCCCCTTATGCTACATTGCAGACTCAGTCTGGCTACTTGCTGCAGGAGCAGAACCTACAGCCTTTTAGTCTTCAAGCACAAAAGGTAAGTGTGTGACCCGTTAGGTCACTTACACTACATTTCTCTGTTTATGGTGTAAATCTGTATTGCAAAACATTAGTCATTAATGCTTTAGAATGAATTCAGAAGATTCATGAATGGGTGTTTTCTTGTTGGAGGGTGTAGTAAAGAATTTAAATGACAAATCACATCTGATACTTTCCTTCCAAAAGTTCATCTCATCTTATTGCTAAACATTTCATCTGTTCAACAGGCATTTCATCATTTTTCACAGAATCATTATGAGTATGGCAACAGTGAACAGATGTGTCACTGCCTTGGCTGATATTTTTTCCACTGGGATCAAAGTAATGCTCCTATGTATCCAATGTGTCATACTTTATCTGCTTTGCTGGCTCAACCAGAATAAATGGCACACCCTTTTCTAACTGACATCATTAACAGGAAGAGGTGCAGTCTAGTCAACACTTTTAAGTAATTCATCACTCACTAACCTTAGTTGGAGGGAAATTCAGTAATACTGAAGATTAAAGGCAATAAACTCTGGCTTCAAAGTTATGTGTTTCATTCCTTGTTCATATGCAGAGCAAGCTTAATGTTTATCTCCAAGTTTTACAGACATGGTATCAGATTCCATTCTGTCACAGTGTGCCGAGTTCTGTGCAAATGTTGTGTGTAACCAAGTAATATGCAAATATACGTCAGTGTATAGAGAATAACTCAGTGCAATACAGATTTATCCAGCATAGTATGAGCACTCCAAAGCAGTCACATCAAATCTGGATGTTAAGAACAGTTTTTTATAAACTGAGATGTGTATTACTAATGCACAATTACAGAAATTATACAAGCTCAGTGCAGCTTACTGGATATTAATGAAGGAACAGGAACGTGCAGCTATCTGTCTAGAAAGTGACAAATATCCACAAACAGAGATATAGTCATAATTCATACACAGATGTACATAAATACACTCATCAGGATTTATGGAATTTAACAGAATATGCAATATTTCTAATAAAAAAATTAAGGTGAAGGGCTATCACAGACACTTCACCATAGCTAACAGTAGCTAAGAATGGGTGCAGGACGTGCTTGGGGAACACAAGTAATGCACACACCCTAGAAAACAGGGTGATAGAAAAGCAGATCTGGGGTGAGAGTGAAGAAGAAAGATGCCCAATAGGTATTATGACATACGAAGGTCTGAGGGACAGTCAGAGGGGTATGGGTATTATTGGGAATAGGCCCCCTTTTTTAGAGAATAGAAGGAATGAAAAAGGCAGGGAAAGAGGAGGAGGAGAGCAAAGCATCAGGTATAAATATTTAAGAAATATCACAAGATATGACAGACAAGGTTTGGAAATAAATATAAAGGAGAGGTAAGGTACACAGGCAGCACACTCTACAACACGGGGAATGGAACATGGGTAAGCAGATTAGGGATGCATACCAGCCATGGTGCAGTGCAGATCTACTTATGTACCCATGCATTACTCAGTGTTGAGATATTGCAAACTGTGTGACAGTCATACCTGAATGTGTATAATCATTGTTACATGTTTGTTTTAAAAAATGGGGATTGCAGTACACAGTGGATATTGAATCCAGTCATCTGCTATTCTGGCAGCAGTGCCAGTATAAGCTGATCAATAGCATGGATGAGCTAATCCAGCCAAGGGGATGGAAGACAAGACAAGTGCAGGATAAACTTAAATGTCCAACCTTACATGTGAAAGGCAAATGACCAAACACAGTGCCAAACAGCAGTACTGTAGCAAAGCAAGAATGTGGTTGTCTAATACACATATAAGTGTACATAACCCAAACACAGGCGAAATGGGATTCATATGTCAAAGACATAAGCCATGTCAGAGGCAGCACAGATGGGTTGTTAGGTATACAGTATATATGTGTGACATGCAATTGATTAACATGATCCTATCAGAAAGAAATGTCAGCACACATACATACTTGGGTACTATGTAAATGGTAAGACATGTACGACTAATTATGGATAAGGAATGCCAGCTTGTTCACAGGGAGGAAGGAAACCAATTCCTGGGTAATGCTTAACAAGAAAGTATAACAGGAGCAATGATAGAATCCAGTCAATTGCCAGCACCTTGCATGCATATGCCTTGTGTGTGTTGTTGTTGTTGTTTGTCTTTCGGCTTTTCCCGGTTAGGGGTCACCACAGCGGAACTCCGGTCCGCTAATGATTGGCAGTTGGTTTTTATGGTGTCGAGTTGCCAGCCCAACACCCAACCTTCAACAAAGGCACGCCCATTCAATGCATGCCTTTCGAATGCCCACTCGACCGTGGGGAGAACATGCAGACTCCACACAGAAGGCACTTCCAACCCAAGTCGAGAATCGAATGGGAGAACCTCTTGCTGTGAGGCAACAATGCCACTGCTGCACCTGATGCCCAATACATTGGCACATGGTACTACTGTAACAGTGCAACTACCTGACAACCATGAAAATCAAGAGGAAGGTAAATGTATGCCATGTATATGTGCAACATATAGGCTAAAGCTAAAAGGGGGAAGGGAGAAAATGCCAGCAAAAGAAAGTAAACACATAGTAAAGCAGGACAGCCTTTTCAAATGGGACACATTGCACATGCATGTTTTCACCACATAGGGTGGTGTGGAAGTCCACCAAAACTACATTGAAGCAAATGGTAAAAGCATGTCATGTGGACAAACTTATTGCTGATGGCTCTAAATATGTCTGTGTAGAAATGTCACAAACACATTATGTACAACTGTCAAGCAGCAAGATGTATAGATCCAGAAATAATTTTCAGTATTACATACACAAGTATACTGTCATGCAAACGTACTACAATAGGCACAGCAAACACCTTTTTGATATAAATAGCACCATCTATGTGTAGAACTGATCAAAGGACAGTCCTATGAACAGTACAGCACAGGAAAATGGAATAACTGTATGTACACAGTCACAAATTACAGGGGCATTTGTGTGTCAATTATAATATGTGCATACACATGTACATCTATGTAAATAATTGCATATGTACTACACTTGCATATAAATGGGCATGCATGCAAAGTTGTTCATGCATGTCCTAACAGAAGGTATTTTCAAAAAGACTGGCTATTGATATATTGAAGATAAGGAAAACAATGCATTCAGGAATAATGCTAAATATAGCATCACCTCCTCTATATATTCACTAATTGACCAATGAGTGTCTATGCAGTATGTGAAAGATACCTGCTCATGTATACCAGTCACACTAATCTGATATAACATAGCACAATATTTGCCACTACACACCACACACAAAGTCATTGTGCCAGTGTGACAGCATGAGATAACGATGGTACATAAATCACATAAGCAGGGACCTGTCATATTACTGAACAAACATATAACAGGAACAACCAGTACTTAAATGGGTGCAATGCATACACATGGATAACACACGCAAATAAACCCAATGGATCCACCTCACTGTGTTAGGTGAGAACTATGGGAATAATGCAGTATGTGAGTTGCTGCAATCCCACCTAAGTATATAGTGGAACAACACAAGCAGAATAATTGTGTCTCACTTGCATCATATTAACTGCCACAGTCATATCAGTCACATACATGGTCAGGGTGTATTGGACATAATATTATGCTGCACTGAATGCACAGGAGTACACACACACACACACACACACACACACACACACACACACACACACACACACACACACACACACACACATAAGGAGTAGCACCTCTGCCCATATGAAACAATGTATATATTAAGCACAGCACATCATGTGCATCTAATTGAATACTGCATGTATAAGGTGGTAATGCGTGTCATACTGCAGCAGCAACATAATGCCACATATGATGTGATGTGTGCAGTGTACACTAGGATGTAAAACTGGGTGCCTTTGCCTGTATTTCTCTTCAAATATCATTGGAGCTGCTTTTTTGTATTGATTAGTTTGTCTTTCTCCTTTGCATAAGTATTGCACCATATCAGACTTCTCTTTCTTGTCCATGTCCTTGTTTCTTTTTAACACTCTTCAAAAATCTCTAGATTTTGTTCTTTATATTTTAATACTTCCTCAGTCACTTCTTTTTGCAAACAGCCCAAAGTTTCTTTATTTATGTAATGTTTTTCATGAATCTACTTTTGACAGTTTTTCCTATGCAAGTATTATTTCTCTCTTTATCTGTTTGTATGTTTCCTATCTGGAAATTCTGGGCTTCTTACATAATAGTAACAATACTTAACTTCTTTCTTATCATCAGCTGTCCACTCTATCATCTTTATGACTCCTTTTCGGCCTGTCAGTTTTCATGTTTTTTGTGGACTACTACGTCCTTCTACAACAGGGAATCATCCTCCCCCTGAGCCTAGCCTAACCCTCACTGTAAGAATGTTGCTGTGTCTTGAGGATTCTACAATGTCAGTGTTTTCAGTCCTGGCACCAACCTACCAGGATTGGGTACTTTTTTTTTATCCTGGGACTTGTGCACCCAGCTGTCTTTTTTATTTTTAACCTACTTCTGCCCATGAGATATGCCATATAAAATATGGTCTTGTCTTCTTGGTGAGATTTTGTAAAAGCAGGGTTCACCTCATGAAGGTACTAACCAAGACACGAGGACAAATTCAGTTCCAGCAATAATATTCTCCTTTGCTTATTGATATTATAATCTCTCCATTCAGACCCTCTAAGCTCACATTAAGATACGGCTGATGTATAGTTAGCTTCAAAAGTAAGCTATCACCTGCTGGCATTGCTGTGGTAGAATAGATTATTATCACTTACCTAGGCTATGATTAATTTGTGTAAATCAACTTATACATGCTGTCAGTCCTTTTTTTGCTAAATTGTTTGCATTACAATCTGTCTGTGACATAGAGAAGTGTAGAACTGAACAATATTCAGATTGGTAAATGAACATCAGTGACAAAGACTTTTTCCCCATATGCAGTTGTATGGATAAAAAGGAAACAGCTCCTGTGAACAATACAGAACAGCAGAATGAAAATATATCAGTAGTAATTTTTGATTGACCTGAAATGTCTGTGGAATGTTTTTGGACACCTATGACTTTTAAGGATTTCTGTAAGTTGTATGTTCACTGACTAGTTTATGGATACTCTCTGATGCCCAGTAAAATAATAATAGTTGTTATTCTATTCAGTCTGAAAGAAACATGTCATGAGGATGACTTTGACTGTTCAGTATTTACCGTGTTGATATGTAGCTATGACTGCTTAACAGTTCATTTTCATAAGCTTGACTATTTTTTTCACTGTTTCTGTGTAACTTCCATTATGTGTGTTGCATACCATATAATGACAGAGACATTTGTTGTGATTTGTTGTGATGCATGACACTGACTGCAGTTGTATGACAGGGTATCTGACATTCTTGGGTTCACATGCTCATTGTGTTTGCATGTGCATGTAACTGTGGAAACACCATTACTAGACTAATGAGTATGTGTCACAAAGGTTGTGTGGCTGTCCTTTCTTATTGTGAAATCCACTGCCATGAGTTCAGATTCTACATATTTTTTATTTATTTATTTTACATTTGTTAACTGAAAGGTCTGACTTGGAACGAGCAAATTTTCAGCGGAGTTATGGAGAGAAACGCTTTAGATGCAAGTCTTTGACCTGTACAACTTTTTTAATTGGTTGTTACATATATTACATATTCATGAATTGTTTTCATATCCATTCTGTTTTTCTACACAGAACAGAAATATACATAAAATGGATTGTTTTGCATAGCTTTGCATTGTAAATGAGAGGCAAGCAAGTCAATTGCCATATGCTTGTAACATCATCATGTCAATAAGTGAGTCCTCATATAAAGTATAACGTGCTTATCACACTGCCTTTCAGATGTCAGTCAGAAGTAAAGTAGACAATTTCTTGTACAAAGGGAATGAAATTATAATTGAGGTTCTGCACCACCATGGCCACAGCCTTCTTGGTGGATATGAAATACCGTGTGGAGGAATGAAGTGTGTACACACCTGACAAACATGATCAATGCTGTGCAGATCCAGGGACACTTGTCAGTGATGTTACTCTGACATGATCCTCCATGCAGCTACCAGACTCAGCTGCTATGAGAGGGTGAGGAATTCCACTGGAAGTGGGTCACCTCTGCCTACCCCATATGAGATAATGGAGTATCTAGCAATGCTAGTCATGATTGTTGGATACCCAGGGAAGATATTGAAGCAAGTGTCTCAGGATGTACATGTATATCCTATGTTCCAAAACTTTGCAGCACACACACTACCTCAGTTAGGATTTTATTTAACAAATATTAACCTTTTGTTATATTTGTGTTCCAGCAGCAGATTTACACAGTGCACGTAGAAACACACACATGATGTGAATGCACAACATAAGTGTCATGGCATGTTATCTTACCAACATAGAACCTACATAATACTTCCAGCAACATGTGTGATGTTTTTGTTTTTCAAATGCATAGGTCATCAACATTTACACAGCAGAAACTTAGCTTGTAAGTGTCTCCATTTAATGGTTATGTGATCCATAGCTTTATGTGCCTCTGCCTCCTGTCATGACAGTGGATTGTGCTCACATATTGATTTTTTCCTGACATTGTTATGTACAGATACATCATCACAAGACATGGAGCTTGCAGCTGGAAATACAGACAGACCAATTATGGTTGTCCATCTTATTTATATGATGCAGCACTTTCTAGTATACCTATGACGTGTAATATTCATGTTGCCATGTTCCATATACAGGTACATCTGGATGACATGTGGACCATTTGTCACATAAGTGTCCTTGTATCCTGTTAATATGTGTGCCATAGTTGTTCCTGCCTCTGGCTGCATTCATGACTTTGAAGCATACCCACATGTTGACGTTTGTGTGCCTTGTCATACTACAAGATCTACATTATGGCAGATGATACAGTCCTCAAACAGGGAGAACATAAATGGTAAGACATTACATCTGTTTACTTTATGTAAGTATTGATAATCTCATCTGTGCCCTTTGTGACTACTGTGTTCTTCTTCACCTGATCAGGGCACCTGCAATCTGCACTCAGCCTTGATCATATGAAATGTGTTTCTATTACCTCTTGTATGCTATACCTCTGTTGGAATGTTATGTGATGGTCATTATGTGCTTAATGATGTTGCTTTTATGTCTGTGTTTCCCATGACAGTTGTATTTCAAATCTCACCTCAGGCAGTGGCATCACAAGAGGACATGTCAGGTAGGTTTTAGTATTGTTATTAGTCTTATTTGTCAAATGTGTTCAATATACATACATGTCATCTCTCTGTTATATAGGGTCACTAAACCATGTACACCCACAGTGTTCTGGTAAGTTCATATCCTCATTACCATTGTAGTCATATAGTTGTCCAATATTTCATTACTAAGCTGCATCTTTTCATCTGTGTGAATGAATGTGACTTGTGTCATCTGTCTCTTCATGTAGTTCATCCACTGCCTGCCTCCTGCAGTAGCCTGTCTATTGATCTTGAGGAGGGATGTGACGTGCCTCACTGTGATAGCATACCCCATGGCACACAGGCCACTGAACTGATTTTATTGTTTGACCAGAAAAGGGGCAGCCATGTGGACCATACTATAGCTTCAGATATGGTGGATAATGTGGCTGGCCATTCTGTTGATGTGGGAACATCAGATGATGGACATGGTGATGACTGTGACCCACTGTCCCATGCAGTGTCTGATAATTATGGTGACTGTTCCATGTGATGGAGCACTTCTGCCCATCAGACTACATGTGGGAGTGTAGCTAGTGTGCATGGATTCATGTCAGAGGGTGTTTGCCTAGTATTACCAGCGAATGAACAATCACAGCAATGTCATTGATCTAACCTTTGTGTACTTCCCCTTGCCATTGATCATGTAGAATACCAGATGTGTGTGCGTGTGTGCATGTGTGTGTATGGGGGGAGGGGTTACATGAAGGTCAGAAGTGCAGACATGGAGAGGTTATGGCAGCATTGGCTGCACAGCATGACAGTGTCTTATCTGTTGCATGCTCTACTGAAAGCCTTATTAAGACTGTGCTATAGCAGTGCTGTAATACTAACTGGGTGTTATCTGAGATATCTCTACTAAGCAGATTACTTTCAGTGGGAAAAGGCAAATCCCCTCTCATTAGACCCCCATTTGGTCATCGGACATCAATGTTTGCTGCAATGTGCACACACATCTGCTGTTGGCCACTCCACTGTGAGACCATCCATCATGTGCAGATAGTCACATCACAGTTATGCTCCTTCCCACACTGTGTCCACATATACTAGTGTCACTACATCCAGCTCCTCAGTAGAGCACTGTGGGACAAATGTTTATGGACATGGTAGGGGCAGCCAGGAATGCAGTGTGAGCCATCAGTGTGGCACCATAGATTGAATTAGACTAACACTGACAGCTGTTCCAATATGTGTGTCCTGTTGTGTCATTCTGACATTGAGGCAATGACATTGTGCTGACCACTGACAAATTAATCTCTAAGTTGTTGTTCAAATGTCTGATGCTACAAGATTTTCTGATAATTTATCTGACCTAGGTGACTAGGTTTAGTTTGTGATATGTATTATCTCTTTGACATTGTCATATATTAGTACTGATAATGATGACAGAAATGCAATATGTGACATTATGCATTCATGTTTGCATCAGTTGCTAGCAGATAGATAGGACTGATGTTTCCATTACATTTTCCATGTTGTCTGCCATTCCTAAGTGCACAGCTATGCCTCTGTATGCATGCTTGTGTCACTTATGGCATTTTAATATTGTACTGCACATGACTCACCTTCAGCACTCACTACATTTCTGTTTACCTATTTCTATTTTATGTCACCATGCTGAGCTATATTTCCCATATCTGACTGAATCTACACACACACACACACACACACACACACACACACACACACACACACACACACACACACACACACACACACACACACGGGTGCGCACGCACACACACACACACACACACACACACACACATATATATATATATATATATATATATATATATATATATATATTTGTATATATGTGTATGTGTGTGGGTGTAATGTGTATATACCTGTGTTGCTGTATCCTCCAACATTAATTTATGCTGCATGTATGTTGTGTGGTCATTGTCATTAATGGTCTACATGTTTGCACGTATATTACCTGGAAAAGAGTCATGTTGCAGCAACAATGTGTGCAGGTGATGCAGCATTGTTAGTGTATGAGCCTTGTTTTTGGGTATGTATTTACTGATACATTCCCATACACATTATGGACCTAGATGTCTGGTAACAGTGGATGTTTGATATTAATCATGCTGTTAATCTATATGATGATATCCTAACTGCCCAATGAAAACTTCTGTTGTGCACATCTCCTGCATCCCACTCATTTGCCTATGTGTTCTTCTTTGGTAATGTACCTTGCAGACAGTCTTCCTGAACTGATGTTTCCTCTCAATGTTTTGTATATGTTTTTACTGGTATACCTTAAGCTTATGTTATGTATGATGTTCAATGTGGACAACTAATGGATTATTTTCATTAGTTGTGATCTGTGCTGCTGTTATGGGGCAACACATGAACATCACTGTTTATTCTGTGTACTTATTAATGTTTGGCTTGTCATGACTCAAAGGTGTGTGTCAGACACTGCTGTGTTGCCTGAGCTCAGACATATGGCCGCATCTTCCATCACCCACACCTAATTCTTCTCCCCCCCCGTGTCCTCCTGATTATTTTCTGAGAGCTGTGTTATGTCATCTTCAAACATCTGAGGTTCTTGGGGTAGGTCACCACACCTACAGTTGGCAAGCTGCCCTATTTTGATGTTAACAAGTTTTGTAGCATGGCAAATACAGTAATCATCTGTGCTGCCTTTTATGGTGTGTATTGCAGTGCATCCCTGGATGTGTCCAGAGACCTGAATATGGATTTCAGCATGTCAAATCACACTCAGTGATCTTTCATGTCACAGTGTGTGATTTGTTGTAAGAGTCCTCAGCAGAGTTTGATGGGACTCTATAGGGCATCATTAGCCACGGCTCCAATGGATAACTGCAGTCACCTATTTATGGACAGAAGATAACACATATGCAGTCCACATGCTTACTGTTGACATGTAGATTCTGACTACATTATAGCTGTGGTTCTGTACCTACCGAGTAGTAGTCTCTTAGGTATTTCACTGTGTTGGAAAGCAGACTTCAGACCACTTTCCCTCCATGCAGGTGGCTCAGTGGTACAGTGGCCAACATTGTCACCTCACAGCAAGAGGCTCTCTGTTCTCTGGTTCGATTCTCAGCTCAGGTGCCTTCTGTGTGGAGTCTGCATGTCCTACCTGCATTTATGTGGGTTTCCTCCCACATTCTAAAGGCATGAATCTTGAGCATTTCTTCTCAGGCTTCCACTGAAAATTGTCTCTTTCCCAGCAACAGATGTTAAATAAATAAAATATAGCAGCATTATGGACAGTACTAGGGTGTGTTGCCAAGATATTTGCAATGAAGCCATTTGCTGAGCAAATCACCTGACAATTGAGAGGTGGCCACCCCTTACCTTTGTGTAGAGAATGACTGTTACAGTCCTCAGTTCCCTATGGATAAAGCCTGTCTGAAGGCTGTGGTTGAACAGGTTCTAGTGGGCCTTACAAGACATATTTCAATGTATTTAGTAGGCATCCTGGGATGTTATCAGGACCCATTAATGCAGTGGTTTTAGCTCTGTAGAGTGCATCTGAGAAATGGTGGGGGAACCTGGGGTGATGGGGGTTAAAATTAGAGCTAAATGTATTGGCCAGCAAATTTATCTATTTATTGATATTTGATTACCGTGAAAGTCAGACTGGGTAGGAGCCCATTTTCAGCAGAGGCAAGCTCCAAAGTATTACAAAACATTTTAAGAACAATAATTTTACAGCCTTTAAAATAATACAAAAAACAAATACAGTTTAGATAATTATACAAAATTAGATATAATATGAAAAGATTGGTTGAAAACATATGCAAGTTATATGAAAATGATTTAATAGTAAGATAAGTTTTAGCTAGCCTCTAGAGAAAGTAATGGAAAGGTAGTATTTTACAAACAGGAATAGCAATACAAAATGAGAGAAAAGCAGGCTTATGGTATATTTAAAAATAAATCTAGGGGAGAGAAATTGATAGAAGTAAGGAAGTGAGTGAAGAAGGGAGATAAAGGAGGTGATAGGTATGAATAGGTACTTGTTCACATTTAGGGATATATTTTATCCTAATGTTGAGCAATAATAGAGCCAGCTTTTGGATAGAAAGTCCTTCTGAATGGTTTTGAAGGATGGGAGGGAGATTTCTCTGACCTAATGGATACAGATATGGAGTTCCGGGCCTTGACAACATGGTACAAGTAAAGACACTGCCCAGCAGATTTAATAGGTTTGTGGACAGGATTTTTGGTCATTGGATTGTAATGACTGACTGAGAACATAGTTGTGTAGAGTGTTATTTAGTGTTGGACAAGCAGAGGAATACTGGATAATTTTATAGATGATTAGAAGCTGTGTGTTTGTTAGTTCATGATGTAGTTCTAACCAGTTTAGGCTTTTTTGTGCTGTATAATGGTAGGTTCTGAAAGGGGTATGTGCTGAAAATTTAGCAACTTTGTTATAGCATTGTTCATGTTTTAATTTTTGTGATGCCTGAAGGTTAGTAAGGATAGGAGCACCATGAAGAAGTGTGAGTAGAAGATAAGTGGTGGCAAGTGAAACTTTAGCGCTATAAAGCAACCATAGTTTTTGATGAGTTTTTCTTATGCAATTTTGTATATGCAGATCGAATTAAGATTATCATCCACTATCAACCCTAATAATTTGCTATGAGAAGTGACTTCAATGGTTGTATTATCAAGAAAGATAGATCTTTAGATTTTGTTTTTCATGGAAGATTGATATGAGGAAAAACAGTAGTTTTTTTTTAGGTTGAGCATGAGTTGTGGGTTACAAAGCCATGTTTCAGCTGCTAATAAAGCTTTCTAAGTAGTTTTTGGAAATGTGCCATGTTGCCAGATGTGCAAATGAGCGTGGAGTCATCTGCGTACTCTGTTAGGGAGGTCTGTTGTGTGGAATTGTGGAGGGTGTTGATTGATGCGAATGTTAAAGAGGAGGGGACCAAGCATAGAGCCTTGTGGTACACCAGAGATGACTGGGAGGTACAGAGAGAAGGTGGAGTGTCATTTTACTGACTGATACCTATTGGATAGGTAGCTTTTGAACCATAGAAGGGTGGGCTGAAAGAGACCTAATGGGGACATTTGAATTAGATGTTTGCTGTGACAAACTTGTGTCAAAGGCTTTAGACAAGTCTAGAAATAAAGAGGAGAATAGTTCCCTGTTATCTCTAGGGTTGGGGTGAATTTATGGCCAGGTTATAAGATGTCTTTTAACAGCTATCCAGAATTTTGTAGGGCTGTGTTTACTATTCTTCTGAAAGTTATTATGATAATTTTTTCTTCATTAATTTGCATTTTAGTATTACTGTGAAGCATTTGACGTTTTCAAAATATTGTGGTGCTTTGTATTTTTGCCATTCTTTCCATGCTTTTTTTCTATCCTGCATTAGCATTCTAGTCTTTTTGGATTGCCAAATTGCATTATTTGTTTTTAGTCACTTCCTTCTAGGAGGTGCAAGGCTATTTAGGATATTCAGGAAGGTTGCATTTAATTAATTTACAGCACCATCTAAGGAGAGGATTTTTAGGAAGTTCCAGTTAATAGATCATGGGTTAGTAATGAGCATTTCTTGATTAAACTTGGACAGGTTGTGTGTTGTTTTATAAACATGCTGTTTGAGTAGATGTGTGAGATGCCTGATTGTATAGACCAGAAAATGATGACTGAGACAATCAGGCATTGTACCTGTGGTGATGAACTTGCTATGGTCTTATACTAGGATCCAGTCTAATAGGGAATTTGATGTGTTGGTATAATGTGTGGGGCTATTAATTAGTCGTGTGAGACCAAATAAGTTCACACCAGATGTAGGGGTGTTAAAGTTTATATCCCCCAGTTTGGTATAGAAAGTTCCATTTGCTATTAGTTCAGCACACTGTTGGGTGTTCCCTTTAAGGTTGCGTGCATAACTGAAAAAATGCCTTATGGTTATCCTTAACTTGGGAGGCAAATTTTGCCTTAAAGTTGGGCTTGGTGGAGTTGATTAGTTCCCTGAGTTGTTTGTTTACACTGATGAGGGAGTTTTTTGACTTTCAAGCATAGCTCTTCCTATTTTTGGACAGGATTTTCTTACTTTTGTTTCTACTGGGGATCCACAAAGGAGGCTTGTTTTTGGAGTTTGTCCTAAGTTTAGTTTAGTTTGCTATTACTGTTTTCTATGCAGTTATTTACAATCTGTAACTTTGCTTGCTTTGATTTCCCTCATGTGTTTCTTATGTATTGTTGAATTCTTCTCATCTTGTTTGTCCTACATACTACTTGTAATCTCTATTATTATATTCCCTGCAGAATGCATCTCTCATAAACAAATGCTCTGTCACATTAATTCATCATCTCCTCTTCCTCCAGCCTCCCATTATACTCTGCATTCTTATGTTTCTCCTTTTGTGACAAATCCAGGGACCTGCCCTTCCCACAGCAGGCAGACCTGGGACTAATATGTTGACCAGGGAGCTGCACATGTAGATAGAAACCAGTACAGTCCTTTAATCCAGGGTTGCAGTGTGAAAGAATATTGTGGGTATGCTAACACTACACAATGAGTGTAGACTTACTACCTGAATGAGTGAGCCTCTTCTCTTAAGCTGAAGTCAGACACATATGAATCATAATGCAGGCTGTAACCCCCAACTGGAGAATGCAGTTAGCCTTTATTTATCTCAGTTGACTGATATAAAGCAGGCTTATGGTGGGCTTAAATTCTATAAAAAAAGCATACCTATGTACAAGAATATTCTGAGCAGACGTTAACCCTAATGTATATTCCTTGGTGAACTGAAGAGACAAAGTTATGGTCTAAATATAGATACGACAAAATACATTTTTTTCCTGAGCCCAGTAAATATTTTCGATTGAGATTTTTAAGGCATCAGCTCAACTAAGACCAAACATATGAGTCATGTTTTTTACTCCTGAATGCTTTACATCTTTGCAAAGTAACTTACGTTTATTCAATGTATACCACTGTAAGTACATCACAATATTGCAGGATTTAGTTTTTGTCCATGTACTTTATTGAATGTTTTTGTTTAATCCTATGACTCTATACAGGAATTGTTATCCTATGCGACATTTACTTTTAATATTAATGTGCAACATTGTGTAATTTTGTGTGGAGCTTTTTCCCTGGCTCTCCCCTTGAAAGGTTTTCTTTTTTTGCCCAGGCAGTCTTTCCTAGTCAACAAATGAATATATAGTGAGCCTCTGTCACAAAGTAGATCCTATTCATTCTAATGGTTGCATTTTTTTCAGTCAAATTTCTCAGTGAAGTGTTGTTCAGATGGTGCTGATTCATTTGCCATAAATTTTGGCATGTGCATTACTCAAAGGGAGAAGAATTAAGCATATGTTCAATTTTGTGGCATTTGTGTAAACACAGCAAAGATGTTAAACAGCAAAAAAGGGTGCCTTGTGTGACTCTGCATCTCCTCCCTGTGTCTTAGTTGTTTTTACTTAGGATTCAGAATTCATATTGCCTGGGGGTGTGTGAGTATGCTTTGGGATGGATTCCAAAAGAAAGTTGCAGACAGTGCAGTGCACTGAACAGAGACATCAGCATATCAGCATGATTCAATAGTGGACAGTAAAAGAAGAGTAAGTAATAATTTATTCAGTGTAGTATAATTGCAGATTTCACACACTCCTTTTGGATTACAAAACACAACGTGGGCACCTAATGACAATAAAATGCAACATACTAGTGCTCCAAAAATTTTATGAAAGCACTTGGTGGAGGCCATTTATGCTTACCCTTTAGGTTAAAATTTCCAATGGTTTTCTAAGCAATCCTGCAGATTCCACACAATATAATTTAAAAAAAATAATGCAAAAGCCACATTTAATGCATTAGAGCAGACTAGGGTACTACAACCATAATACAAGGTGATCTTCTAGTGCATCCAAGAAAGTGGCCAGCAAGTTGCCAAGCCAGACTATAGTTAAGCTAGCTGTCCGACCAGGAAATCACTGATGGATACAGGTTAGTGAGCTAGTGCAGGCTGTGTGCATGATGTATGCACTCCACATGTATGCATGCAGTTTGTGGGGGTAACTAGTACCAGAAGAGCGTATGGCCTTTGGGACATTTCATCAGCATATGGGCAATGTTGTAGGAGTGATCCAGACAACCACCAGTCACATTCTAGGATAGTTCCTTGCAATAATGTGCAGGAAAGTGAATGAATGCATCCATTTCCAAACAGCAGCCATGACGTGCAGAACTGTCATGCAAACACTCTATGCCATTGCCATCTTCCCTTGTGTCATTGGGGCAATTGACTGCACTCATGTCTCAATCAAAACCGCAGCAGTACCTGATGCTGAATGGTACATCAATAAATAGGGGTAGACCATCATCTAATTGCCATGTTGTGTGATCTGCAGATGGCCTCATTACCAGTATCATAACAACACACCCTGGTAATGCGAATGATGCAGCAATGTACAGGGAAAGTGGTCTGAGGGACACATTCCAACAAGGCAAAATTCTGGAGTGGATCCTACTCAGTAAGTACATGAGTACTGCTATAATGTAGACATTGTCCATACATGCTAACAGCAAACATGAGAGCTAAATATGTGTTTCCAGCCCCCTCCAAACAGGTGACTGCTGTTATCCACTGGTGCCTTGGCTTGTGATGCCATACAGAGCCCCATCAAAGCTTGTTGCAAATACATACAACAGAGTGCACCATATGACAATGAATACCACTGAGCATGTGTTTGGCTTGCTAAAGTCAAGATTCAGGTGTCTGGACACATCCACAGATGAACTGCAATACACACCAGAAAACGAATCAGAGATGGTCACCATGTTTGCCATACTGCACAACATTCTAATATCAAAACATAATGCCCTGCCAGACACAGGTGTGGGTGACCTAACATGAAAATCTCATATTTTTGATGTGGAGCTCATAGAGTTCTCACAGGGTGATTAGGAAGACACAACAATGAGAAGAAATAGGCATTTGTCATGGAGGCTGTGGCTGTATGTTCTAGCTCAGGCAACATGACAGCATCTGGCTCACATCTTTGAATCATGACAAGCCACACATACAGAAGTACACAGACAAAACAGTGATGTTCACACAGTGTTGCCCTAAGACAGCAGCACAGAAAACAACTAATGGAAACAGCCCATTAGATGCCAAGATTGAACATCATACATGCCATAGTCATAGTATTCACCTCATGACATAGCAAGAAACACATCTGGATGTCTACAGAGGAACATTCACCACAGGACCACTTTATACAAGGTACCTCACCAAAGATGACCTCACTGACATGTGTGTCATGCTGAGGTACGCACATCAGAAAGTGTTGTCCATTTAGGATATCATCATATATAAAATTAGCATGTGAAGGTAGCACTTGCAGGGGTTGTACAATAAGACTGAAAAGTATCACACATGTCATGGATATGTGTAACAGTGTTGGATACCACACTATGAGGCATACAGCAACAGTAATACTGACAGCATGTCAAGAACTGGCCAAAATGCAGCATACTAGGCATGTCTTAAACAAGTATTATGGGACACGCCTGACATGTAATGTCACATATAAGGCAAAACTAGAATGCACAGGTGTGTGTAACAACATGAATCAGTCAGATTAAAATATATGTTCAATTCTGTAGAACATCAATGAAGGGCAGTACACATCTGCCATGTAAAATGCATCATTGTACAGTATATAGCAACATATGTATATATGTGTGTAAGCAAGTAGTTATGGAAAGGCACACATGGGAAGTGCACATCAGAAAGAGGATAACAAAGGGAAATATATAAACAGAGTTGCATGTTGTGCTGATGGGTGGCATGTGCAGTACCAAAATAAAATGCCACAGGTATCACTGACATGTATAATGAAATATAGCTGTGGACATGGGTATAGCAGGCAACAATGAAATGTGTAATGTGTCAATCAATGATGGAAGAGTAAGGTAATAGGCTGATGATTTTGAGAAATGCTCACCAGATGCTAACTATCAAGAGCTGCAAAAAATGGAAGCAGGGTGATTTTTACACAGAGGGGTGCAGTTGTTAATATTTCAACCAACATATAATAATGACAAATATGTACAACATAACACAGCATGAAGGTAGTTACTCAATCGGATAAATGAGCAGAAAAAGCCTGTGGCATCAGACATTTAGGAAACCACTTATTTATTTTATTTATTTATTTTACATTTGTTTACTGGGATAGTCCGACTGGGACAGTGCCCATTTTCAGCAGAGGCCTGGGGAGAAAAGCTCCAGCGTATGCTTACATAAAGTCATCACATCAAGTAATAGAAATTATAGACAAAAAAATGTGTTAATACATTTACAGGATAAAAATTTAAAAACAAAAATATATACATAGTATCAAATAGAACAAGACTTTAAACACTTGATTATAGACAAGTATATGCTTGAACTTATATATGTGGAGGAACTTAACATTAGTTAGGAAATTAAGTAGGGAGAATCACTTAGGCAAAGTATTGCATAGTTAGTAATACTTCCATGGTGAGAGTTGCAGCTAAGAATGTAACTACCTATAGAGAAGTAGTGTTGTTATAAGGGATATGTTAACAGAGTTAGTATGTACAGCCAAATTGTATAAGTAGTGCTAAGTTAATAATTGACCTGGAGTGTTAACATGTACAAAGCCAAGATTCAAATAAGAGTCTTTTAAGAGATAATTTGAAATGATTAAGATTACTTATGGATCTAATACTATGTGGGACGGTATTCCAATTTTTGGCAACAAAGTTAGAGTAAAGAGAGTTGCCTGCTGTATTGGATACATTGGTTACTTGGAGTAAGTCTTTATTAGATGATCGAAGATTCCAAATGTTAGAATAAGATTTTTTTGGGGAAGGTACATTTTCAGGATTGTGCATTATTTTGTGAGCCATTATTAATTGGTTATAGTTCATAACATGAGATAGTTCCAACCAAGAAAGATTTTTGAGGCATTGACAGTGATGGGTTGAATGTATGGAATCTGTTGCAAATTTGGCGATCTTATTGTAACATGATTCTAATTTACTTAGTTCTGACTTTTTGAGGTTGATAAGTATGGGGGAGATATATGAGTGAGGAGAAGGTGGGTTCTAGCTATGGCTTTTCTTGCAGCGCCTGTTAAGAATTTTTTGTTTCTATACATTGTTCCCATTTTCTTGTGAAACTTTTTGATTGTGTTAGAAATGTGTATGTCAAATTTTAGTCTGTTATCAATTATGACGCCTAATAGTTTTGTTTGGGAATCTGAGAAAATCCTAGTATTATTACTGGCAGTGATATAAAAGGTAGCTGGGTGGTTAGTAGGTTTAGATGGATGAAAGATCATAAGTTTAGTTTTATTACGGTTGGGAATGAGTTGTGAGTTTGCTAGCCAAGTTTCAATATCAGAGAAGGCTTTTTGTGTCACTGTAAGAAGTTGAGTTATTGTGGATGCTGCACATATGAGGGTTGATTCATCTGTATATTGTATGATAGTTGCTGGACAGGAGTCAGTATTAAGATCATTTATGAATATCCTGAAGCGGAGGGGCCCTAGGATTGAACCCTGAAGGACTCCAAGTGTAACAGGAAGGAGTGGGGATAGATATTGCTTCCATTTCACAGCTTGCTGGCAGCTAGATAGATAACTTTGAAACCAGTTAATAGCATCAGGGTTGATATTAAGATTATTCAGAATGGACAGTAACTTAGGATGGGAAATTGTATTGAATGCTTTAGACATGTCTAAAAAGTCTGAAGACACTATTTTGCCATCATCTCTGAATTTATTTATAGTATTAATGAAACTTAGAAGAGCTGTAGTAGTGCTATGATATGGTCTGAATCTATGCTGTGACAATGAGAGTAGATTATTGTTTAGAAGGTGTTTAAGAAGTTGAAAGTGGATACATCTTTCCAGAATTTTAGAAAGTGTTGAAAGTATAGCAATGGGCCTGTAGTTTGTTAATTCTGTTGAATTTCTTCCTTTGTGTAATGGTGTAATATATGCAATTTTCCAAATAACTAGGACATACTGTTCTGTTATAGAGCAGTTTATAAGTATTGACACAGGGAAGGCAATAACAGCTGCTAACTTTAGATATTCTGCTGGCAAGTTATTTGCTGCCAGTGAGGTGGGTTTCAACTTCTTTAATAGTTTTGCAATAGTTTGTTTTGGGACTGTCTGAAATGAGAATGCATCTACAAAATTGCTTGGATTGCTGGGTGTTGACATTGTGGGGGACTTGCTATTCTTAGTCAGTGCTAAAACACTTTCAGTGAAAAATATGTTAAATTGTTCATCAGTATTTTTTGTGTTCTCAGGTAAGTTGGGGGGGAGTTGTCATTTGGCCAGGATGAAGTATGTTATTGATTGCATTCCAGAATTTTTGTGGATTCATTCTGTATTTCCATTGCAAATTAGAATAGTAGTGTTGTTTGTCTAGTTTAATTTTGTCACAAAAAAAGCACAGCCCAAACTTGTAAAGAAAATAGCACGCTGAAGGTAGATTCAAAAAGACGTTCTTTAATCCAATGGAAAACACACAGTACTACACAATACTAATGCTGTTTTTTGTACAAAACATAAATAAATAATTGTAAAAAACTTGTAGATAAAAAAACGTCATTAGTTAAGGTTGAATTAAGCGCTTAAGTTTCTGTCCAATCAGAAACTTCTTCATTAAATTCACTCACAAATACATACATATATATGTGATTGCAATACTGAAAGGGTGGTGTATTGTGCTTTGTGTAACAAATGCAGAGTATTCTATATCGGAAAAACTGAGAGAAAATTAAAGAATAGAATATATGAACACTTGAGGGATATAAAAAACAGGAAAGAAACAAATGCCTTAGCCAAACATATTCTAGAATTTAGGGATCATTTGTTTAAGTTTTTTGTTATGGAGGCAATAGAATATAGGACTAGAGGGGGTCCCTGGAACCTCGTCTTAGAGAGACAAGAAACATTATGGCAAATTAGGACCAACGCTACAGAATGGCCAGGTTTGAATGAATCCTTGTCAATAACATGCTTTTTGAAGCTAAAAGCTTTAGAGAGATAGTCTTTTAAGTTTTAAAACATTTATTTATTTTATTCTATATAGTGTGTATTTGTGAGTGAATTTAATGCACGATATTTATGTTTTTTAAAAGATTCTTATGTTTTATGTATTAGATAGCGATTTTAATTGGGTGGTCTTTATTGAAGGTGTGGTTGTATTTTACTATAAAATCTCATACATCAAATGTGAAGATATTCTGAAGAAGTTTCTGACCGGACAGAAACAAAAGCACTTAATTCAACCTTAACTAATTACGTTTTTTATCTACAAGGACCAGTATTGGTATTGTGGAGTTTTTTACAATTATTTATTTCTGTTTTGTACAAGAAACAGCATTGGTATTGTGTAGTACTGTGTGTTTTCCATTGGATTAAAGAATGTCTTTTTGAGTCTACCTTCAGCATGCTATTTTAGTTTAATTTTGTGTTTGGCAGTGTTTCGAAGTTGCTTGTAAATTAAATGGTTTTGGAGGGATTTATTTTTGGCCCAAATTTGCCATGCTTTGTCCCTTTGTTTTAGGAGGGTATGAGTCTCATGGGTTAACCATGGTGTGTAGCTGGCTTTGACTTAAACTATTCTTGAAGATGCAAGTCTGTTTAGAATAGTAAGGAAGGGGTCATTGAAGTGTTGCACAGCAGCATGTAAGGGCAGTTGCTTAAGAGGAGTCCAGTCTATTTTTTCATGAATACTAAGTAGAATCTGTAAGTTAAAATGTTTCTTATTACGAACTTGGCGTAAGCTGATTAGTTTAGTAAGGTTACTGTGATTTCTCAGTAAGTAGACTTCAAAGTGGTCACTTAAGTGATCTGGGAGACACCCTGCTATTTGGTAATACTGGGGTTTATTAGTTAAGAACCGGTCCAAAATAGATTATCTGTTTTCTTGTCAATTCTAGTTGGGTGATGTAGTAGTTAGTAGTTATAACTACTGTTATCCGCTCTGTTAAAAGCCTTGATACAACAGTTAGTAGTTATAGCTGTAGTAGACAGTGGTTATCATTGCCACAGGAGACACACATCAAATCAACTGCCAGTGTTATTCTAACACAGCCTAGGGTGGTCTCACTGACAGCTCACACTACACCACAGTCTTGGCTGCCCTTGTCGTGTCCAGAACCGCACGGCCCATAGTGCCGAAACAAGGAGCTGGCTGTGGTAACACTAACAGGTTGAGATGTGGTGTGGGTAGGAGCAGTGCTGAGATGTATCTGTCTGGACATGATAGTTTGGTTCTGAATAGGCTGACCAAAATAAGATGTCCATGCATGTTGCAGCACTGACCATGACGTCGCAGGGCCATGTGTGGATCTATTGAGAGAGGTCTGCCTGTCCCATTTAGAGGTAATCTGCTCATGAGGGTGAGGGCACATGACACCCAGTTTATACTATTGCACTGCTCTAGCACTGCTGTATCAAGGCTTTTAACAGAGCAGATAACAGGATAACCCACTTTCATGCTATGCATCTTATGCTGCCATGATCTCTCCATGTCTGCACTTCTGATCTTCATGTAAAACACACAGCTGGTGTGCTACATGAATGTTATCATGGGCAAGTGCACACAGATCAGTGCCAGGATGCCACTGTGAACATTCATGCACCTGAAACAGTAAGCATATACCCTCTGACATGCATCCACACACATCAACTACACTCCCACATGTAGTCCAAGTCTGATGGACATTATCAGTCCATTGTGAGGAAGAGTCCCCATCACTTCCAGACTCAGCGTGGGACAGCAGGTCACAGTCATTATCATGTCCAATATCTGATGTCCTTGCATTATTAGAATGGCCAATCACACTATCTTCCCATTTAGAAGTTATACCATGAAATACCTGACTGGAAAATGAACCAAATGAGTCCCTGTGTGAGATCACATCCTGATTCATGATCAGTGGACTAGTAATTGGAGGAGGCAGGAAATGGATGTGCTGCACATAGAGGCAGGTGAGACATGTATACATTTACATAAGTCAAATGAGGCAGGATATGACTGACATAATTGGATGAATATGTAACAAACCTGAATAATTCTGGTGATATGAACTTAATAGGTCGGCATGGCTTTGGGTACTGCAGGGATCATATAGAGCAGAGATAAGCCATGTCAGTCACATATCAAACAAGTATGAAGGACAATGTTAAAACAAACATACATACATACATGATGACATACCTGATATGTACTCCTCTGACTCCACCACTGGTGGTAAAGGTTGAAATGCAACTGTGATATAAAATGAGACATGTACATAACAAGTCAGTAATAAGCACATACATGGCATCAGGTAGCATTGAAAATTATGTGTCACTCATGGCAAATAAGATATACACATGCTGGATGGCTAATGATGTTTTGCGGACTGCAAGTGTCCTATGCAAGTGAACAAGACCATATTAGTCATGAAGGTTGTACTTAACAATATTGCATTATAACAATCATATAGACTGCCTTATCAGGTCTGTCCTCCCTGGCTATGGAATGAATCACCTAACATAATGCTGTACCTGTAGGTTAAAGTGGAACACAAATAACAGGTGAGTATACATCTCAGTTGTAACAGCAGGTAGAGGTAGGTAAAGGCTAGTGATCACCCTGAGTACAGACACGTACCTGATGCATGTCATCAGTAGCCTGATGTTGAGGGGCCTATGCAGGTGAAAAGAACACAAGAGTATACATTGTTATCTATGTATTGTTTAGATTATTTAACAAGTAAATTTCAGCCATGCTGCCACCATGCCTCATTAATAAGATAATTTTCACTTGGGAAAAAGTTGTGTTGATTATGGCTTGACATCTGAAGAAAGGTTAATATGCACATATCAGGTGCTCTACAGGAGGCACACTTATTGATAGATCAACCTTTAAAGCATATGTCAATGTAATGCCATTCATATACAGTGAGTGCAATGCTATGCAAAACAATTAATGTCATGTTTGCTACTATCATGTGCAGATAAGCATTAGACACATACATGACACGTATCAGTTGCTGAGTATATATGTCATGACCTCATAAGCATACATATACAATGCCTTTAATATAGTCTACATCTTAGGATGTTATGTATGCAAAGGTGGGAGTAGACCCAAGGTCAGGGGAAATTTTGACCACTAAGAGCTAATCATATAACCAGTGCACCATTGCTTCAGTAGCAAAAAAAAAAATCTATTTTCACAGTTACGTGCACAACTACACCTACCAAGTCAACATCAACCATCTGGGATATGTCATAGATGTCAACATAGGGAGTAACAAAGATCAGCACAAATGTGTCATGTATGATAACTTAAAAAGCAGATGTAGCAGTACATGTTACAAAGCAAGGCAGAACAAGAGCAGCTTATGAAAATGAACATTTTTTGTGGCAATGACTAGGTGTGAACCAACAAACACATTGCATGCCAAGCCATCCTGAGGTTCCCCAAGTCTACTGAATGGCATAACAGCTTCCAAATGCACAAATAAGCTCCAGTGAATATCCACAAATCATACTTTGAACACTGAATTTGTAGACACCCCATAAATCAGCATAATCTAGCAACAGATGTGCAGGCCAAAATGCATTGCACAGATATGGTCAGACTCCATAAATATCAGCAGTTCACCAGGGCTGGTGTGCTTGTAGCCATATACCTGCATAAGGAAAAAAAGCTTCCTGGTAATGATGGAAATGTCTACATATGCATGCATGTGGAGGAGGGCTCCCCACATGCTTTATGTAACTGACATATTGATATCCAGACACTTTCAAAAAAAGATACATGAAATATGGATTAGAAGGTTCACACAGGAGACTATGAACATAGCAGAGAGATACTGAGTACTGTAGTAATACAGCAATACAAGCAGCTAACTTCATGATAACTTGTTTTATTGATAGTTGTAGTCAGGCAGTTAAACCTAGCAGTGAGATTACCTCAGCACAAACAGCTATAAAAGTGCCATTTGTGTCATGCATAATCAATGAGCTTCATTGGCATACAATGTTTTGGAATCACATTAGCAAACATCTGCATACGTTCTCGAATCTCAGTGCATTAACCAATACTTAAACATAAGTGTACAGTTCTCAGTACAAATATCCAGTAGTTATACTTGCATGTGGATATGTTGATGCCTATTGCCCACCAACAGACTGCAACCACCCTATGTGTGCCATTTTTAAAATGTAATATTGAAACATTTTCTTATCACACCATTGCTACCTGCATGAGTGGTACTTTAGTGAGCAATTTTATAAAAGCATTTTTGTTGATAGTTTCCACCATTTTCAAGGAAATAAATGTTCACTGAGAAGAGGCTGTGTTGTATCTGCTGGACCAACAAGGAGACTCTCTAGATGCTAACTGCCTATGTGAGACATGAACAGTGGATACATGCTCATTACAGGAACTTTGCACAGATTTGCACAGACCAATGTGTGGAGTCAGATTGAAAGCGAGCTATAAGGATGTATGAGGATCTACAGGACTGGCATGCAGATCCAATAGTGAGACGATCATCTTCACCATATGGTCTGGGATGACCTTCACAACAGGATCACAGAGGTTTGACACCAGGCCCCAGGTACCAAAAGTAATTGAGATAATCCACACTTTAACACCTGATAATTACTGTTATCATTGACTGAACATATGTGATAAGGTGAAGTAGATTCTAAAGATATTCCATTTATTTAAGTATTACTATTAGTAAGATAATTCCACTTGAGATGCAATGTAATATTTAAATACTGATGGATATCTAAGTGCACATCCCAAATGTAACTGCAAATAAGCTGAACCAGAGATGCAGATGTACAGAATGTTTAAGTGATGGCATGTGCAATAAAAAAATGCATGTATTTGACACATTGCATTTAACAGAAACTGGTCAACCCTGTAAGCAACTGCAATGTTCATTAGCTCAACTGGTTAGCAGTAGAAACGGAGGTTGATTGTCTGTGGATGCCATCATTGATACTGGACAAAGCTTTTCGATTTATTTCACATAATATGAGTATGTTGCATGGTCGTGTGCTGAGGTATGAAGATCTATACATGTGTTTCATTGTTCAGAGTGCATTAACGTCTACAGCTCATAGGGTACAGATGAATATGCATTTTGTCATTATCCAGAATTCTTTGAGAATGTAACATAAATACTACTTTGCTAAAATGGGTATAGGAGTAATTCCCTTGCAATAGTTAATGGAAGATAAAACATGTAATCTTATTCTTAGATGTTGAGTACCAAATATTCACATACAGCCCTTCTTCACTGAGTTAGAAAAATATAAGAGCAGTTTAGTTCACCATGCAATCAATATGAGTGTGTGCTGTAATAACACTTGATTTAAAGCAAATGTGGATATGTATTCCGTAGACCGTGGTATATCTAATGGGTTAGCACTCTCGGTAATGCCAGTTACACTCCTATTTGCTTTGTGTTTTTAAGTTTGAACTCCACAACAGTCCTGTAATACACAGTTTGGTATTTTTTAAATATTTAGGAATGTTTTGTTACTTGTAACATATGTACTGTAATCTCTGTGTTGTAATATATGATTCTATTGTACTATGGATGACTATGCATTTCTTTGTTATTCACAATACTTTGAGATTGTTCCATACTATTTATGTTGTTACTACTGATATCCTTGTGAATTCAGTGCAATATCTATTGAAAACAAAATATTCATGCTCAGCCTTAAATGTTAATTAATAAATATTCACATACATAATTTTTTGTCTGTTTTAGAAAAATATGAAAAGACTGGAGAGAACAGTGCATTCCATTTGACTGATTATTGTAATCACACTTTTTACAGCAAATGTGGATATGTAATTCTTTGACTGTGGAATAGCTGATGGGCTTTGTGTTTGTAGGTTCAAATCCCACATCATAAACTGAATTCCTGTAATGCCCAGCATTGTGCTTGTTAGACATTTAGTCATGTTTTACTCGCAACTTATGTAAAGTAATCTCTGTGTTGTACTACCTTAATCACTTATGCAGCGGATTTCCATGTTTTTCATCCATGACCACAGTTTCTAGGATAATAATTGTGTGATGTTGAAAGAGGCTGCCATCTGTCACAAAACACAAGTCAGAATATGTTATGTATTTTATTACATGCCATAAATGAAGATATTCTCATACCTCCCACTCTGTCTCACATCTGTCTCATATATACGCCATTAACCAGAAAAATATACATAAGCATATATCTATACATATCTCTCTATTTATTTATATATATATATATATATATATATATATATGTATGTATATACACATATTTGTATATGTATCTTTATGCATATGTATAGAGATACGATGAGAGAGATCTAAGTATGCATATTTTTGCATACATGTACATTTATGGATATCAGATGGGTTTAAAGACCTGGTGTTTCTAAAGTATAGTCAAACAACCCGCTTATGCTTTGCTGATGAGTTCAATAAGAAGGCCAAATCATGCATGTCCACAGCTAGTGAAGTTTGGCTTTATTGGTGTGAATGTATCCATAAAGACTTAAAAAGTAAAAAGTCATCAGCATTCCGAAGCCCTGTCGCTGAAACACTTTTCCTTAACGAGGCATTTGCATATATCCCGTGGGCCTCTCTCATAGGAGGTTTAAGGTATCACACAGTAAAAACTCTAGCTTGGCTGTGTTTTTTTTGCAGTTTTTATTGAAGAGTTGTCTGTGTAACCTTTTTACCCTTTGGTTTGCATTTCTGTACAAATATATATAGCTACCTAATAACAAATACATGCACAGACTTAAATAACTCTGTGTATGTTTAAATGTAATTGCCCTCATCTGTTTGTATGTATATTGGCATCCAACTTTTTCAACAATAAGCATCTATAGAAACGTTAATATGTATTTTGATGTCTGAAATTGCCTGCTTATGCAACATTTGTCCTTTATGTGTTGCATATTATGTGAAAGTACGTACAATTCCCATATATTATTGGTGAGAATATGCTAGCATTATAAAGCTCATCCTCCAATTCTTGATCTGTATATGGCATTTTGTATGGCTGTACATGTGTATGCCTTAACATTGACAGCACACAAACCACCCATTCTAATGCAATAGAATGAATGAATAATTCTCCCCAGGTGATGTGCCAATGTTGTGTATACAAGATTATCGTTTGATCATACACATTTGCATGTTATATTGTTATTACTTTCAGTGAGTGTGCCACCTGTTGTCTTATGTTTGCATGGCAGTATATATGGGTATGTGATATTCATCCCTATTCATTATGTACTATGCTAATTATTTACCTGTTGCACATTATTATTTATTTATTTTATTATTTATTATTTTATTGGCATTTGTTAACCGGGAAAGTCCACTGGGCACAGGACTCATTTTCAGTGGAGGCCCGGGGAGAAAAGCTCCACAGTTAACAAATAACAAAAACCTACACAGTTTGATTATAGATATGGGGAGAAAATGCTCTGCATTTTTAAAAACAAGAACAAAACAAGACAAGTGAGCACTACAGAGAGTATACAATTGCAAAACAGCTGTTATATACATTAATCAGCAAGCGTCTAATTATAGTTAAAAAGTACAACTCAGAAATTATGGACTTAGTGATGGATAGATAGGGTCTACTAGTCACTTGAGTAGAAAGAAATGAGAGGCATTAGATGGTAGGTTTCTTGTTTAATCGGTTGTGTAATTAAGGGGGTTTACATTGTATATCACATGTACAGTTTGGGTTTTGTAACAAGTAGGTTTTTAGTGCAGCTTTAAAGGGCTTTAGGGAGTCTCAATGGATAATGGTGGATGGGAGGGTATTCCATAGTTTGGATATGTTGTAGGAATATAGAGATTGTCCTCCTCTCTTGTTGCGTTTGGCTACATTAATAGGGTTTTCTCAGAAGAGCGGAGGGCACCAGTAGGGTTATATGTGTGTAAGATGGATTGGAGACTGGGACAGCTATCAGGTTGGAAAATTAGTTTATGGGCCATAGAGAGTTGAGTAAATTGCAGGTAGTGGTGAAATTCTAGCCATGATAGGTTTGAGAGAGTGATACAGTGGTGGGAGCAGTTCAGCAAGTTTGATACAAATTTTGCTATTTTATAGTAGCATTGTTGTAGTTTACTACTAAGTGATTTATGGAGGTTGGTGAAAATGGGGCTGCCATACATAAGTGATGGAATAAGCAAAGTGTTTGCTAGTTTATTTCTAATTTACTCATCAAGGTATAGTTTGTGTTGGTATAGTTTGCCTAGTTTGAAATGGGTCTTCTTTATAGTTTGCATTATATATTGTTCGAAGGAGAATTTGTTGTTGATAGTGATTCCTAGTAGTTTTGCAAATTGTACCTGTTTGATTACTGTTTTGTTATGGGAGAGAATTCTGAATTCTTTAGTTGGAGGTTGTGATGAGAATAGTAACAGTTTAGATTGTTTTGCATTGAGCATTAATTGGCAGTCATTCAGCCAGTTTTCTATAGAGGAGAAAGTGTCTTGGGTTATTTTCTGGAGGTTAATGAAATCATGTAAGGATGAAATGATGGTTGAATCATCTGCATACTGAATTAGTATGCTGTTCTGGGAGGGTTTATTTAGCTCATTAATGAAAATATTAAAAAGTAGTGGTCCTAATATGGATCCCTGTGGGACATCTGTGTAGTTTACTAAAAAATCAGAAAATTGGTTTTGCCATCTGACTGATTGTTGTCTGTTGTTTCGGTAGGAGGAAAACCAGGTTATTACAGTATGGGAGCAGTCAAGTTTCTATAAGTGTTGTAAAAGCTTAGGGTTTGAAACAGTGTCAAAAGCTTTTGAGAGGTCAAGCAGGAGTAGAGAAGTGGATAAGCCAGTGTCAAGAGCTTTGTTAACTATGTCATTAAATGAGAGTAGGGCTGTGGTAGTGCTATGGCCTGGGCGGAAACCATGCTGAGTGGGAGATAAGAGGTTATTTTGATGAGGTGATTGAGTAGTTGGGTTTGAATAACTTTTTTTAGGATTTTTGGTAGTGGGGAGAGGATAGAGATGGGGCGTAGTTTGACAGATCGTGGGCATTACCTCCTTTATGAAGTGGGTTAATTATGGATTTTTTCCATAGTAGGGGGACATATGATTCAATAATGGAGGGAGTGATAGGAATGCTGACTGGATAGAAAATCACCTTGGCTGCTAGTTGTAAGTTTTCTGGTGGTAGGTTATCGGCTGAGAGTGAGCAGGGTTTTAATTTGGTTAAAAAACTTTGAATAAGGGATGTAGGCACAGGTTGGAATGAGAAAGGTGAAATAAGTGGAGAATTAATTATGAGAATAGGCAGTCTATAGTAATAGTGGTAGAAGTGGGTTTTGTATTTGAGGGTGAGTCCTTGATTAGTATTTGGATAGTGTTAATGAAGTGGTTATTGAATATTTGGGTGATCTGGAAGAGGGTTTTTGTTGGGTGTAGGTGAAGGATTTTGGATGTTACCAGGATTCAGAAGGAAGGATACTGATTTCCAGAAAAAAATTTGGGTTAGTATTTTGGGAGGAGAGTTTAGAGGAGATGTAATATTTCTTATCAGTTATGATGTTTCTTTGCAGCATTTCTAATTTTTTTTGTAATTTAGTTTGTTTTCTATGGTCCTACATTTTTTCCAAGTTTTTCAAGGTTTAGCTCTATACATAAGGGTTTGTTTGGTATGTTTTTTCAACCAGGGGGCATGGTTTGGTTTTGAGTGTTTAATACGTAGAGGTGCTAGGCTATTTAGTGTGTTCAGAAAGGTGCTGTTAAAATGCTGTACAGCCTCATCTATGGGCAGTGATTTTAATAGGGACCAGTTGTGAGTTTGAAGGGTATTACTGTGTTGTTTGTATGATTTGTACACAGAGATGTTAATAGCCTTTACTGCATACATGTCAAACATTGGCCCTTTGCTGCTTGTACCTTGAAGTGAACGTGCAGTCCAACTCTTGTTGGGGACACATGCATATGAAATATTTTTACTTGGATAAGCTTGTCCTTTGTTTTTCTGTGCCTTCTTTTTCATGCATGCATTTCCTTACTACAGTGGACATATGCTATCCATATCCCTTGCCCCTTATTGTTTTGGGCTATATGTTACACATGCACATGGCATATTTATATGTGCATGTGCACCTCTGTATAATGTGTTATTGTTGGAATGGAGGTGTACTGGACATATATGACATTCTGCCACCTTGAAAGATTATCATATGTGCGCAATGCATTTACACACAATATTGTGATCATTGTGATGTTTCTTTCTGTGTTCATGTTTTACTTGTGTGTCATGTATTCCCCAAACACTTTCTATGCTTCCTGCATAGCTACATATGCATAGACTTACATACATTAATTCATAATAGTCATATGCTATTTAGTAATGTTTCTATATCAACATGTGGTTTCTACATGGCAATTTCACATTGCATGTCATTGGTGGGGGTATGTGTGATGACTCTTCTGTATGTTTGGCTTGTGTGGTATCATTGCATGTTACATATCTGCAGTGCATACCTAAACACCATCTGTATTGCCTCTGGCATGGACTGTGTTCTTTGACATCAGCATCCCACTTCTCTTGTACTAATATGTGGTGTGTATAGTTAGTGGTTTATTACACAGGCATGTTACTTTTTTGCTATACTATTGCTACTTGGCACTATGCTAAGTTGTTTGCATATTGCATGCAGGTTTGGAGGTTCTAATCTGATCCCTGCTTTTCTGTTCCTACATTTCTTTTGCTGGATTTGATCAGCCTTACTGTTGCTTGCTTACACTTGCAGCGTCAGCAGCCTGGTGCATGATGTTGTTTGATGTCCATTGCGTACTGCCATATTCGCAATCCCCTTTTTAGTGTTGTATGGCTACCATGTAATCCTTTTATTATGACTGTCGCAAAGTTTGCAACATCTGAGCACTATTTTGTGGATTGATACATAATGTATTATTGAAGTGTACCATGACTGGTATGCATCTGTACCCTGTTTGTCATCTTTCCTCAACCCATATTTTACAGTTTGTATGTGTACTGTTTGTGTACCTTACCTAACCTTTCTGTATATTACCCGCCTTTGTCTGTCATGTCTTGTGATATATGTTTGTACCCATACTTTACCCCACCTCCTCTTTCCATGTCTTCTGTTCTCCCAAAAGGGGCCTATTCCCACCAAAAAATAATTGCCCATTTCCCTCTGACTGTCCATATGAACTTCCTATTCAAGCATCCCTCTTGTGTGACCCTCTTCTTCACCCTCACCCAACGTCTGCTTTGTTATCACCCTATTTGCTTGGGTGTGTGCATTACTTATGTTCTCCACACATGTCCCACATACATTGTTAGCTAAGGTTAGCATTGGTGATGTAGCTATGGATGCCATATTACCACATTTAATATTTTTTTAATTTAAATTTTTGCAGATTACAATGGATTCCACAAGTGATAATAGATGTGTGTGTACAAACACTTTTGCATTTTGTGACAGTATCTGCAACATATTGTATATATTTCTGGTTGTCTTCAGTCAGTGTTTTTCACATATTATTGACATGATCCATTGAGTTTGTCTACCTGCCACACAAGTACATTGCTAGTGCAAATATATCACATTATGGACAATTTTTCTTTGGAATACTAATATATCAGTGTAGCTGTGCTGTCATCTCTGGTTATTTGCTGTCTGCATAGTGATTTGTTATGTTCATTTGATCAGGGCACATTTGCATATTATTTGATCTGCTATAAATCATGTGTGGAACTTTGTGCGAACTGTTGAATTCTGCAAAGTTTATGGAATCTGACCCTTCATGTGTGTGTGTGTGTGTGTGTGTGTGTGTGTGTGTGTGTGTGTGTGTGTGTGTGTGTGTTTTGTGTGTGTGTGTGTGTGTGTGGGGGGTTGTTTGTGTATGTGTGTGAGTTTCTCTGTGATTGTATGTGGGGGTGAGCATGCATGTGTTCTCTCATTCCATATAGAACTGATCCTTGCCTTACACCCATTCCCTGCTGAGAAAGGGTATGCCTCCTCTTTCCTCTGAACTGGATAAACTGGGTATTGAAAATAGATGAATTGATGAATGGACAGCTGGATTGGTAGTTGGAAAGAAACAAAAAAAATAAAAAGTATGAATGAAGATCAGCCATACATGTTTGTTTGAAATATAACCTTGAGATTATATAGTGTGAATGATGTATTTCTCCAGCACAGGAAGAATGTTGTCAGTAGATGAGCTGCATTTATTAAAAACATGACTTGTATGAGGAAGGTCAGCATTACATTTTACCCTCTCAGTTCCAGCACTGGAGGCAGAGTACTGCATTTATGCCACAGACTCAACATCAAGGATCTAAACAAATAGATTTTCACAAAAGCCAGCAAACAGAAACAACCAGGTAACATTAATGGACTCTAGTATGCATCAGGGAATTATAAAATGTTTATTGTACAGTTTAATCTGATGAGTTCAATTTTTGGTTTACTACTATTGGGTTCATAGTATCGAATTAATCCAAATCTGGAAATATTATTGATAGTAGCTTCAGTATGATTTCCACACAAGGAACACAGTGCATGGGGGGGGGGGGTAGTGTTCAGAAAAATATGGAAATAAAGTCAACACATTGTTTTTTCTAGAAGAGATTTATATCTCTGCATCTTGATGGAGTGAGGAATATATGCAAATAAACCACACATCAGGAATAATGCACTGCTAATGCAGTTCAGTCAGGAATAATGAGTGTCTTCATTTTAAGGAAATATGGCATTGTCGGGTAGGAACATAAGCCCAACCTTGAGTTACCTACTTTGCAACTATACAACTGCTGATTGTGCTACACAATGTGCAAGACAGGCATATGATATTCCATGGGATACATAGGACCACCCAGAAATGCAGCTATATGGAAGTATGAAAAATGTGTATACAACGTAGTGTATACAACGTACACACACACACACACACACACACACACACACACACACACACACACACACACACACACACACACACACACACACACACAATTACTTATCTAATTATGAACTGCATGTCTGTATGTATTTTTGTGTGCATGTGTGTTTTGTTTGTGTGTGTCTGTCTGTCTGTCTAGTTATCTATACTGCAATACAGAGTACAGAGAGACGCAAAGTCATAAAATATCAGGATCTGCAGGCAGAAATGAGAGCAATGTGGAAGAAAGATACCCAGACAGTTCCAATAGTAGTAGAAGCAACAGGTCTTATAAAAAAATAATCTATAATCATATTTAGATATGTTACCAATCCATGTAATCTTGTACCAGTTGCAGAAGGAGTCATTACTGGGCCCATTGTAAGTGCTGTGAAGAGTACTTGTCGCTGACGTCAAAGACTGAAACAATACTAATTTCATGAACTTTAATTATACTTTGGCTTAGGAATAGGGTCCATTCCCATCATGGTATTAGAAACCCAAATGATTTGGAGAAATTAGAAAAAGACAATAAACTTTAAATAGGTGTCAATATTAGAAAGTACTAGCAAGGTCCAGAATGCTAAACTGTCTCATATGTGTCATCAAATGCAAATGCAGTTATACTGCTTCCCTCTATATGAATGAAACAGTATAATGACTTCAGGTACACCTGTGCCAATCACACACTTTCAAGAATAACATTGGTATGATTCTTTTTTTTAATAATGTATTAATTTAACATATTTACAATATATACACAGAAAAGAAGGAATTCCACATCACATATTGTACATATTGTTATACAGTGATAGGAATACATTGAATCATCAAGGTAATCTTATACAATTAACACATTAAGAGTCTTGGTATTTCAATAGCAACATTTCAAGGTTATCCCAACCACTATTTAGTCTTAGTATGATTTATAGATCTTATTCTGATAATTTATTTTTCAGTTTTACATAGTACCACTGTTAAATTGAAAAATTCTTTGAACGTAGGAACTGAGTTTAATTTCCAATTTTTTCTAATAACTTTTCTTACAACTGCCAAGAGAACCCAAAACATTTTTTTGCACTTTGGTTTTACAGATACTGGAAGTGGAATATTCATTTGTATTGCTGAAGTAGTTAAAGAACAATTATCAGATGATAATCCCTTAAAAAACATACTTATCTCTTCCCAATATACATTTAATTTTTCACAATCCATTAACGTGTGTCTGATCAGCGTTCACATCTTTACTACATCTCCAACATACTGAATAATTCATTTTACTAAACTTAGAGATTTTAGAGGAGTAACAAACATTCTGTGTATATATTTCCACATAAAAACTTCCCACTATAAATGTGAAGAATTTTGGATAACTGATTTAAGTAATAAAGATTTATTCTTAGGATCTATTGAGTTACTCAGTCCACTACTATCTAAAAATGTTCAGAATTTTGCAACAAAATTATTATTATTAGTTATAATTAACTGATATTAATTGGACAAGCTTCCTTTGTAGGTCAATTTACCTTCAGTGATATCATTCCTATAATGGGGGAATAGTGTTCTGTTCCTCTTCACTCATGTTATTTACAAATTCATTTAATTTTTTACTGATGAATAATATTAACTGCTTAGCAGCTTCTTCCAACTTATTATTTCATAACTATTTTACAAATTGATTTCATATAAGCAGAGTGTATAGACTGAATGAATTTCCTTCTAAGGATTGTTAAATATTTCCAGTTTATCATATTTAATGAACTTATAAGAATTTAGAATAATCTGGTCTTGGATGGTTTTCCACTGACTAGTGTAAGTTTGTTCCATCCAGAGTTTAATGGAGTTAAAATTTGCAGCACAGAATAATAACATATACTTTGGAGTCCTATACAGGTTTTTAATTTTCCAATAAAAGTAGCTCCAATCTATAGAATCAAAAGTTCTCTCAATATCCAAGCTAATTAGGGCCAATTTGTCATTCCTTTTGCTAAATATGGGAAAGTTACTACCCTTTTTATATTATCATATGTTAATCTATTGATCTTTGTTAATTAATTTATCTATTACATCTCTGGATCTCTTAATCTTGTAGAAAAAAATGGAAGTAAATATTTTATGGACTACATTTAATACTGAAACTGCTATATATGAGCAACTAGTTGTTAAAGTATAAGTGAGCTTACAGAAAATTTCCATGAGGAAGGACTTATTTTGCCACTAAATTATCCTGAAAATGACATTTAGTAATCAGATTATATAATTATATACTTAAACCATCTAACCCTGGAGCTTTGTCTTTTTTCCCTTTTTTTAAAGCTTCTTTAACTTCTATCAAGGTAAAAGGCTTAGTCAACAGAGATAATTGTTGGTCATTAAGTTTTTAGCAGCATTTCTCTTTAAATATTCATCAGTTTTGTAATCATCAGGATTATTATTTTTTATCTTTATTAACATCCTCATGGAAATTTTTAGAAATAATAAACATTTCCTCAAATCTGAAGTAAGCTTATAGTGTGAGGATTTCAGATACTACTGATTTGTGCCTTTTTGCTAAACATCTTACTTCTATTAGCTAATCTATGTAAATTTTTAAAGTAATTGCATAACTGTGCAATTTTTTGTTTTCTAAAGCTATCTCCACTTTATGCACTAAAACTGTTAGATATGTTGTCTTTAATTTTTCATGACTTCAGTATTGTCTAATTTGTTTGTTTGTTATTCAGTCCTCACTTTCTATATTTCATCTTGTATTTCTAACAACCCTTTATCCCACTCTTTCATTTTATTGCTAGCCCATCTTCCGATTCTATCTATAATATACATTTTTAGAGTCTCATAGCATGACTTTATTAACCTGACCATTATCATTCAATGATAAAAAATTCTGATTTGCTCTTTAAGGTAAATCTTAAATTATTTTAATTTCATCATATACACTATGATTCTGTAAATAATCTGAAATTTCCTTATACTCAATATATTAATATGTAATGCATTATGATCAGATAAAGGACAAGGAGTGGTTATAAAATAATTCACTTTATTAAGTAAATCTTTAGAGGCATAAATCCAATCAATTCCATTTTGCATCCCATGTGTATAAGAATAATAAGTGAAG
This sequence comes from Protopterus annectens, assembly GCF_019279795.1. Lineage (NCBI taxonomy): Eukaryota > Metazoa > Chordata > Ceratodontiformes > Protopteridae > Protopterus > Protopterus annectens. The sequence continues at coordinate 811,327,993 of NC_056745.1, forward strand.
AACAATGATTTATCTTCTTATTTTAAAAGTAAATCAATTAAATTATTATTACTAATCCATATATTTAGTGTTTAGCTGATGCCTGTATTTAGCTCTCTTCTGTTCACTTGTATCTTCTATAATAGATAAATGGTTAAAATTCCCTGCTAAAATTAAACTATCCTTCAAATGATTTTGTAGTAAGTTTAAATGATCTTTAGCCACTCTTGCACCTATTCCAGGAATCCAGTAAAAAAAAAAAAATAACTAGTGCATAGAGTTTGTATTTCATTTAATTATTACAGATTAATACATTTTTTTGGGATCATTAATGGATTCCATGACCTTAGGCATGACAACAGATTTTCTTCAAAATATAGTAGTTCTTCTCCTCTTTTTATTAAAAGAAGCAGATGATAACACTTTGTAAACTAATTTATTTAAATATTGTACATCTTTATCTATTAAGTAAGTCTCTAGCAAGAATGTAATGTCTCCTCTATTTAATTTCAAGGGAAAATCTTGGATGAACATTTGGATATTTGTGAACTTAGATGCCATGAGCAGGCCTAGATTTAATGATGCCTGTTCAATTACTGCTGTCTTAACGTTGAAGCATTACTATGGATTTTAATTGGATAAATATAGTTTTTATTAATTGTAAATGATTATCAGAGGTGTATTTAAAATGTGTTTTTTATGGATAGCAGTGCTGATGAAGTTCTTGGATAAGAACAAAAGTGCTTAATTCAATAAAGTTTTGGTCCACCTGCAGTTGTACTTTTTCCTTCACTTGGACTGGTATTTTAATTTATTTAAATTTTGTACATCTTTATCTATTAAGTAAGTATCTAGCAAGAATATAATGTCTCCCCTATTTAATTTAAGATAGTTTATGGATTTCCTTTTGTTGCTGTTATTTAATTCATTTACATTAATAGATAATATTTTAAAACTATCCATGTTGTGTATCCTCAAAGAAATATCCACAGGTACCAGACAAATGTTCGACTCAATGAAATAATAAATCCAGCAAGCAATGAAAGAGTAGAACAACATGATGGCTGCAGGCTCAAACTGACAAAGAAACTGTTTTATTGAAAAACAAATGTAAGCACTTTCACAGTTAATCCAACTGCTTCTTCAGACATTGACACACATAGAGTAGAGGCTCCTTTTTAAGGATACAATTGCATCTCTTCCCATCCCTTTTCCTTACTAATTAATTAGATCTTAAAGTACCCTAATTTAAAACAAATGTATATTACATAAGATCATTTAAAAATAAACACATGATAACATCTAAATGCCTGCAAATATATAAGCTGATAAGCCCACTTCCATAAATATTATATAACTTTAAAAAATATTATATAAAATGCTGTGTATTTAAAAATATTTATTTTAAAAGATAATATGATAATTCACCATATTAATTTAATTATATATAAGAATTTATTGCATTCAATTGAATAGACAAACTCCTATATTATCTATCTACCCACCAATAGCCAAAACCTACCATAATTTGCAAATAATTAATATAATAGTATATATAAGTCAAACATATTAGGAGACTATTAATTTAATTATATATTTTGCCATTTAAAAGTATTCCCCACGATTTTAATAATCCTCTTCTATTAATCATAAATATTAAACAATCTAGCAAATGGTGTACTATATACTTATTTATGTAATAGTAGAATAAATTATCCATCAAATATTCTTAAATTATTTAATCATTCAATATTAATATAACTAAATCTTTAGATAAATAAGTTCAACAGAGTGGGACCTGAAGAGAAAATAACATCTGTGACAGGTAATCTTACAATACTAAACTATAATTCAAAAATGCATTGATGCATATATATATATATATATATATATATATATATATATATATATATATATATGTTATGCTAAAATATACACACATATTTTATAGTTCTAAAAAATCCTGAATTAATTTATAAAGTACAAGTGTCTATGTCTCAAAATTGTGTAACAGTCTTAACATAACAAATATTGAAATATTTAAAAATCCTTTAGCTTATTAAACTACTTCATAGAAATATGTACATTGCTGAGGTCGCAGACAATTTCTTCCTATTTCTAGGAATAAAAAATTGCAGTCTATATTACATTAAAAACTGCAATGTACTTAATTCAAATCTTATTCTCCCTTCTTGGAATCAAGCATATTGAAAAATCTGCTTTACTTTCTATCAAAATGGATGTACTGATTAAGTAATATAACACTCAAATTTCAGCTTTGACTTATGAGATGAATTATTTCAGGTAGTCATAGTGAATCTAATAACATACAAATGTAAAAGCTGCAAAGCTCAGGTGACCAGGATTCAGTTTTCAGCTTTCAGATTATTTTCAAATATTTTTATGTTCATTTTTATGAAAATTATATGAGATCTTGTACATTCACATTTTGCCATATGCATATGTAATAATGTAATGTAATGGATCTACTTCACAATGCCAAAATTTCAGAATGCTGACGACCATATGGTTGACACCATATGACCGACATCTGAAATCTAGACATTGTAAGTAGAGCATGTAAAAGGAAAATAAAATTTCCTTTCAACTGCTAGCAGGGGGGCTACTCCTGTCTGCACCCTCCGCGGGGGGCTCCAACCCCCACACCCCCCGTAACCTGAATATACCAACTCCGAGATCGCATTACAGTGCAGGAATGAAAATCTTTCCATTCTGCACTATAGTGAGATGCCAGTTTAGCATTGTTGGCATTCCAAATGTCAGTCATATGGTGTCGGCCATATTCTGGAGTGTTGGCAATGTCAGGTAGACCCGATGTAATAGACATCTTTTTGTAAGCAGTTTCTTATTTAAATATAATTTTATGTCTTATTTTCACTGTAATATTCTACCTTATTCTATATAGCTTGTATTTCTAAAATCTCTCAACAAAGAGCTATTCAATCATCAGCTCTCTATTAAAGATTACAGTAGGTGTATATATTTCTTAACTTACTGGTGCTGCTCTTTTATTAATCTTACATAATAAATATTTCATTCCTTGTGCATTTGCACATTATTCATAAGGCATTTACTCTTACTAATTCTAGTATTACCAGGAGTGTAAACAATGAATCCCATTTTAAACTCACAAATGCTTATTGCTACCCCCAACCAACCTGGCATTTAAAAAACATGGTCACTTCACTCAAGCTGTTGTTTTTCAGCACTTGATATGTGTCAAATTTCAGCTGCTCTTTCAAAAACTATTTAGCAATATTAATTTTAGATTTGTAATCATTTTTGTGAGTAAGCTATTATATATTGTTAGAAACATTAATTTAGACTGTTATTGACATAATATGATTTGATAAAGCCCCAAAGTTTCAGAATGATTTTCAGAAAAAAACAATGTATTCTGTAGAGTACAAAGATTATGCCTGGCTACATCCTTGATTACAAGCAATCTTGTGTATATATAAAAGAGTTCCTGCCTGTTTAATTTCATGTGTATTTTTAGCCATTGTACACTGCTGCTCTGATCTAAGCATCACATACTAACATTAGGGTTTGAATACAGACATGAAAATGACAACCCACGGCACACAGCAGCTGCTAATTTTCTCTGTAAGTTTTTCATTATTCTTAGTTCTTTAAGCTGTTTTAATCAGTACCAACCATGTAAGTTTACTTTTTTCCATTAATATGTGCAGTGAGAGTTAATAATACTACAACGTAAGCTAAAAATATTCAGCAAAATTTAAGCAAATTATATGTTCATAGGTTCATAGGTAGGTACTAGGCTATCGGACCAAAGGCCTAATTAAGCCTAGCCAGCAAGGTTCGCTGGGTTACACCACCCAAGAAAGTTATTTTCCTGTGCCACTGTTGAGCAGAACCACAGAAGTGATCCCCAGGGTGTATTTCCTATTTCCCATCCATTTATAAAGATTTTTTGTGAAGAGTGCTAATGTGGGACTTTGCTTGACATAGATGGGTAACTTGTTCTAGAGTATGGGAAGTCTCTGGGACAGGAATCTATCCCTCCAGCATATCCTGTTTATTGTGGTGACAAGGTTTAGGTCCTTAGAGTGTGTAGCTTGGAGGGATTGGGATTTCTTTAGGTGTAGCATGTCCAACAGCTCTGGGCTTGACATAGCTTTATATGTTAGGCAGAAATCACCTCGGAGTAGACAATATGCTATGGAGTAAAGCTGGAGTTTTTTGAGACGGTCAGTGTAGGGCATCTGTTTGAGGCCAGTAATCCTTAGTGAGGTACTTATGTGGCCTTTCCAGCTGCTGCAGATGTCTTGTGAGGTACATTCCAAAAGGGGCGCTGTACTCTATAATGGGTCTAATGAGTGTCAAGTAGAGGGGAACAATGACCTTTTTTTTTCCTAGATGAAAACCCTTTTGTGATGAGGTGTGCCATGTAGAAGGATTTCCTGACTACTGTGGTGATGTGATTATCAAAGGTGAGACTACTGTCCACCTGGGTCCTCAGGTCTCTTATCACACATTTGACATTATGTAGACTGCTACCTATGTGGTAGTTCATTGGTACAGAGTTTTTACCAAAGGGGATGACAATGCACTTTTTGGCATTGAGCTTGAGGCCATGGCTCTGACACCAGACATCTGTGTCAGTGAGGCCCTTCTGTAGGATGTCCACATCATTTGGGGACTCAACTATGTCTAGTAGTTTGCAGTCATCTGCAAACTTCATTAGCCAAAGGCCTTCTGTGTTAGCCTGTACTTCAGAGAAGTAGATACCAAACAGGAGAGGTCCCAGTACTAAAGCCTGTGGCACTCCACTTGTCACTGGCTTGAAGTCAGATTTGGAGTCTGCAACTTTTACAGTGTGGGTTCTGTCAGTGAGCCAATTGGCAACCCATCTTGTGATGTAGGGATTTATACATATTTTAGTGAGCTTAGCTATAATTTCAGAATGGGGGATGGTGTTGAAAGCCTTGGCGAGGTCAAGATAGGCTGTGTGAACCACCTTATCCTCATCTACAGCTTTGGTGACTGCCTCAAAGAAGTTGATCATGTTCAGGAGGCATGATCTGCCTTTCACAAACCCAAACTGGGTGGCTCCAGAGTTTGGAGGTTACCAATGTCTTTGTTTATGAGTTCCAAGATTATACGTTCCATGGCCTTACAGACCAGGCTTGTCAGGCTAATAGGGTGATAGTTCCTGGGATCAGTGGTGGCTCCCCCTTTGTGGAGTGGGATAACTGTTGCTGTGCCCCATTCAGTGGGCACAAAGCCTGGTGAGACTATGATTGAACATGGTGGTATGGTGGGGAGCCAGTTCATTCTGAAGTTCGTGTAAAATGCAGCCGGGGATGTTGTCCTGTCCCATGGATGCTGTGTTTCTGGCTTTAGAAAGTGCAGCTTTAACTGTGCAGTTGTGATTACAGGGACTCTGCATTCTTCCTATATAGTTATGGGCCCTTTAGGGGGTGAGGGGGTAAAGTTGGCACTGAACCTATCTGCCAGGACGTTGGCAATATCAGTTGGTTCTGTAATTTTCATGCCATTGTGCTGTAACTCAGAGCAGATCTGGGTGTTGCCATTGAGATTCTTCACATAGCTATAGAATGCTTTGTGGGCGTCCCTAGAATCAGTGGTGATTTTGTTTTCGTAGTTAGCTTTGCAGGATCTTATAAGGAATTTCAGCTTCTTACTGAGGCTGACCAGAGAACTCCTCCACTCATGGGATTTTACTCTCTTTTGCAACAGTTTCTTCCTTCTGTTGTAGAGTTTGTTTATGGCTGGGGACCACCAGATTGGCTTTCTTTTTGGGGGATAGCGTCTTGGTTATGTTTGGGATAGCATGATCCATGCACTCGTGTAACTGCTTATAGAGTGCATATGTGTAGGATTCAACAGTCGTAACTGTATTGTCCATCTACATGGGTGTCATGAAGTTCACCACTTCTGTCTTAAGAAGCATGAAGTTGGCTATGGAGAAATTTTTTACTCTAATTTCCTTAATGGGGGTGGGGAGGGATGTGGATATCTAGGGTGATTAGCTTATGGTCGGATCTGACCAACAAGAAGTTGACTTCAGGTGTGGAACACCGGTCACTCATGTTGGTAATGACTAGGTCTAACATATTGTTGCCCCTGGTGGGGGTGTGGATAAGTTGATCCAGGGCACTGGAATTTATGAATTCCAGAAAGCGTTGAGAGAAGGAGTTGGTGCAGAGTAGTTTTCCCAGTTAATGGTGGGGTAGTTGAAATTGCCCATTATAAGGGTGTTTGGTTGAACCCTAATATTTTCCAGTATATCAAGAAAAGAGGACTGGGAATCCTGGGGCATGGTGAGGGATCTGTTAGCAACAGCTCAGTATAAAACATTGCTATAGCTTTTGTTTTACCAGTTCTTTACTTCTAAGAAAAGAAAAAAAATGTTACTTTGAGTAAATTTCTCAGATATATACTTGAAAAAAAGAAAGCTCTTTTCTGTTTTCACAGATATCAGTGATGAACTTTGTCCTTGATTTTAACAGCTCAAGCCGGGAATGAGCCAGCATTCTGACACAAATGGAACATTATTTTGTTCTCAAGCTTTCTTTAAGTGTACATGCTTTATAAATGACCTGTGAAAGGAATGGAGTACATAGGAACAAAGAAAATAGCATCACCAGCACTTTAACACTTCTAATTAGCATATTACCTAGGTCTGACATTCATTTAACTCAGCAATACACATACTAATCAAAGATAAGCAAATAAAATAAAATTCTTAACTTAATACTGTCTTAAAGTTACCAAGTCTATTGCCTATAATTTAATCTCATTCTCTTACAGGAAGTATTTGTTTAACATTTAGAAATGCACTTATAAGTTTAGTTAAATGAAATATTTTAAGTCTTTCATTGTAAATATAGTAAAACTGTAAAACTAACAATTTTATTCTTCAACATAAAAATTGTTTTTGCTTAAACTATAAATACATACTTACTTAAATTTTGAAGCTTAAAGTCCAGTATAAACCTTTTACTTAAAGGGCAAATCTATTGTTTCAGAAAATAAAAGTCTTGCAATCAGAGAATAAAAGTTACTGTTTTTAAGCTTTTTAATTTTAGAAAGTTTTTCAGGAACTCATCTCACTCTGTCTCTTGAGGGTTATACTGTTCCACTCCATTTCTTGTATTCTTAAGGATTTTATTGCTGTTAACAAAAGTGGATACCTCCCTCCAACATGTTAAATATTTTGGTTTCTTCAGAAGAAAATAGGTTCATAGGTTCGTACTAGGCTATCTGCCCTAGGGCATTTATAAGCATAGCCAGAGTGTGTGTGGCTTTCGCCACCCCTTGGGATGAGAATACTATGCCCATTTAGGGTTTGGTTTACTGTGCCTCTGTCTAGTAGTGACACAGAGATGACCCCCGGGGTAAACCTACGATCTCCCATCCACTCGTCAAGATTTCTCTTGAAGAGAGTTAGTGAGGGGCTCTGCCTAACATGGACTGGGATTCTGTTCCAGAGTGTAGGGAGCCTCTGGGTTATGAATCTGTCCCTCCAGCACATCCTATTTATTTCTATGTTGAGGTTCAAATCTCTTGCTCACGTGGCTCTGATGGATTTGGATTTTCTGAGGTGGAGCATGTCCATTAATTTCGGATTGGACATGGCCTTGTACGTCAGGCATAGATCACCTCTGAGTAGGCGGTAAGCGACTGAATAGAGCTGGAGTTTCTTCAGCCGGGCAGCATATGACATATGTTTGAGACCCTTTATCCTCTTGGTGAGGAACTTTTGGGGTCTTTCCAACTGCTGCAGGTGTCGGGTAAGATACATCCCAAATGGGGCATTGTACTCAATCATGGGCCTGATAAGAGAAGAGTACAGGGGCACAATGACCTCTCTTGATCTAGATGTGAATCCCTTCATGATAAGGTGGGCAATATAGAAGGTCTTCCTAACCACCTTGGCAATGTGAGTGTCAAATGAGAGGTTACTGTCAACTTGGGTCCCTAGGTCCCTGATTACCTCTTCCGTACTTAATGGATTACCACCTATGTGGTAATTTGTGGGTACCTTGTTTTTCCCAAAGGGTATAACTATACATTTTTTGGTGTTCAGTTTAAGGCCATGGCTCTGGCACCAATTATCCATTTCTATGAGGCCTCTCTGAAGGATGTTTGTGTCCGCTGGAGTATCAATTATGGCACCCAGTTTGCAGTGATCTGCGAACTTTGTCAGCCACAATCCTCCTATGTTTGCTTGCACCTCGGAAAAATAAATGCTGAACAAGAGGGGTCCCAGGACTCAGCCCTGTGGGACACCGCTTGTGACTGGCTTAGAGTCTGACATGGCTCCAGCAATTCTGACCTTGTGGGTTCTGTCCTTGAGCCAGTTTGCAACCCATCTTGTGACATATGGGTTTACATTTAAGCTGGTGAGTTTGTCTATGATGCCCAAGTGGGGTATGGTGTCAAAGGCTTTTGCAAGGTAGGCTGTGTGAACTGCCTTACCCTCATCAATGGCCTTAGTGACTGTTTCAAAAAAGTCGACCAAGTTCAAAAGGCAGGATATGCCCTTGACAAAGCCAGATTGGGTAGGATCTAATGTCTGTAGGTCCCCAATGTCTTTGTTTATGAGTTCCATAATGATCCTTTCCATAGCTTTGCAGACCAGGCTCGTCAAGCTTATGGGGCGGTAATTTCCATGGTCAGTAGAAGCACCACCTTTGTGGAGTGGGACCACTGTTGCTGTATGCCACTCTTTGGGTACGTATCCTGTAGTAAGGCTAAGATTAAACAGCAGCCTTATGTGCGGGTTTAGTTCCTCTTGGAGTTCATGTAACACGCAGCCTGGGACACCGTCCAGTCCCATTGATGCTGTGTTTTTAGCTTTGGCGAGGGCGGCTCTCACCTGGGCATCTGAGATGTTAGGGAGGCTACACTCTGCTGGGATAGATATTTCTCCTTTTGGGGGGGAGGGGGCGGAGAAATTTGCACTGAACCTGTCTGCCAGAATGTTGGCAATGTCTGTGGGTTCAGTGTATTTTGTGTCATTTTGGACTAACTCTGAGCATATCTGGGAGTTTCCACCCAGGTTTCTAACATACCTAAAGAAGGCCATGTGATTGTCTTTTGTGTCTTTTGCGATTTTTCTCTCAAAGTTGGCCTTGGATGATTTTATGAGTGATCATAGTTTTTTGCTAGTACTGATCAGAGATGCCTTCCCTTTTAGGGATTTTGGTCTGTCATGTAGTAGATTCCTCCTCCTGTTGTAAAGTTTATTAATGGCTGGGGTCCACCAGACAGGGCGCCTGCCTTTGGGGGAATGGGTCTTGGTTTTATTAGGGATTGCATGATCCATGCATTCTTGAAGGTGCCCGTAGAAGGCATTTATAAAGGATTCAGTGGTGTGGGTTGTGGTTTCCATTGGCCCAGGGGCCTTGAAGGATACCACTTCAGTCTTAAAAAGTGTAAAGTCAGCTTTTGAGAAGTTATTTACTGTGGTCTTTTGTGCAGGGGGTGGGGGCGGGATGTGGCTTTCCAGTGAGATTAATTTATGGTCTGATCTCACCAATGAGGGGTGTACTTCCGGTGTGGAGCATTTTGTCCCCATGTTTGTGATGATCAGGTCTAGTATATTATCTCCTCTTGTGGGAGTGGTGACTAGTTGTTCCATCGCATTTCAGTTTATGAATTCTAGGAACCTTTGGGCTAGGGTGTTGGGGCTTGAGTAATGTTCCTAGTCTATGTTTGGGTAGTTGAAGTCTCCCAATATAATGGTATTTGGAGAGACATTCATACTCTCCAGTGTCTTCAGGAAGGCTGAGTGGGGTTCCTGTGTTTGAGAGGGTGGTCTGTAGCATCAGAATTTGTGTCTGATTTTGATTTGTGAACTTGAATGGTTTAATAAACTGCTGGGACGGATTTCGAACGTTTGCAGGCACTGTTTTTTCATTTATGTGGTCTGTAGCATGCTACAAATTGTAGGGCAGTTTTGCCTATGGTTAGTTGCACCTGGATGGTCTCCGATGCTTCGTGCATTGCCACTAACCTGGAGGTGTGGGTATCTTTGATGAATATGGATACTCCCCCTCCTTTTGTGGTTCGGTCCAAGTTTTGGGGCTGGAAAGCATGATATGAGGTAAAACCTGGTAGTGCTGGGGTGCTCTCAGGAGCCTTGAACCAGGTTTCAGTCACTGCACAGACATCGATGTTCTCCATACTGAGGAGGGCTTCGAGAGCGCGCATCTTGAGGTTTAGACTTCTGGCATTGAGCAGCATTACCCTTAGTTTTTTTCACTTGTGTTTTCTAGGGAGGTGGGTTTGTCTTTTGAGCCTTGCCTAAAAAAGGCACTATGGGGGTGTCAAGAGCCTTGGCCAATATCTGGAAGCCCAGGGGTGACAGGTGCAAGCCATCCCTTGCGAAGCAGCATGGCTTGTCAAGCATGTCATCCCAAGCAGACAGACATTGGATCCCCTTAGAATGACACCAGTAATTAAGCCAATTGTTAAAGCTGATCATTTTGTCTTTGTACTGTGGCATCATTCTTGGTGAGGGTAAGATGCTGCTTGGGGTCAGGGTCATACCGGCCTGGGCTACATAATCAGAGAGCTCCTCTATGTCTCTTTTCATGTAGTCCAGGGAGGTACGTCTCAATTCATTCACACCGGCATGGACAATGACTGAGTCATATTTGTACTTGCTTTGGAGTGACCTGAGTGCTTGTGTTATGTGGTGGATTCTAACGCCCGACAGGCAGCTTACTGTAACCTTTTTCTTGTTCAGTCTGGTGAGGGGACGTCAGTGTGTCTGACTATGGAGTCACCTATTACAAGTGTATCTGGCATGTTGTTTGGCCTTAAGGGCTGTGACTGTTTAGCACACTGACTTTGTGAACTATGTGTTGCATGTGCTATGTCTTGAGGTAGTGGTCGCTTGGATGTCTGCTTTGGAGGCCTCTGTTGTTTTGGTAGATTTTTAATCAGAGCCTCCGAGTATGTTTTTGTGTGTTTATGTGTTTGGTTTGCAGTTGTGATAGGTCTATGTGAGACTGGGTTATTTGATATTCACAGGAAACATCAAGGTGGCTTGAATATTATTCTTTTTAACTTCCTTGGTTAATGTTAAACAGAATTTTATTTTACTCATTACTTTACTAGAACAATCATTGTCAAATATGAGTATATGTACACATATTTTAATAGGTGAGCTGGACCATGCTGTTTTTAACATTTGACCTTTTTTTCTAAACCAGACATGAATTTAACTATAATTGAACCTAGTGGTGAGTTTTTCTTATTTGAATGTGCTCTCAGGGATCTATGTGCCCTTTTGATTCCAGAAGATAAAGTTTCAGGCAGATTTAATTTTCATGTAGTCAGGTTGTTAAGAAATTTACTATATTGTCTCCCTCATACTCTTCAGGTATGCCATAAATTCTAATGTTATTTCATCTCAGTCTATTTTCTAAATAATCAACTTTCTCTAGGAGACAGCTATTTTATTTTAAAAGAAATTCAGTCTGAGACTCACTTTCAGTTATTATTCCTTCATGATCATTTTAAAGCTTCTTCCATACTGCTGATTTGTGCACTTTGTTGTTTTAAAATAATTTTCTGTTCTCTTCTTTGAAACTTTCTATTTTGGTATCCAGTTTGTCTATTTTAAGTATTGCATTGTGTAGACTAGATATTATTGGCTGGATGTCTTTTTAATACAAGACACCTGAGTACCATTTCTTGAGTGACTCATGTTGACGTCTCTTCTCTCTTAACCAAGCAGTTGAAATTCTGACAGACAAAATACAGCTTTTGAAGAATGTAAAGGTATACATCTTTTTTCTAACTATTGGTAAATAAAATTAGCTAACAAGAATCTCTGAATTTTAACTTTTTGATTATATTTTCTGTCAGAGAAAAGTTTTTAGTCACAGAGCTTTCAGCAGTTGTTGCTTGTAGTTAGCCATCTTGGCCATGCCCCTATTGGTATGATTCTTGATGACAGCATCTAACACCATTGAATTCATAATTTCTAACTCCAAACAATCCCATTAAAATTAATGTTGTTAACTACTTTAATAACACAAACTAACCTGGTGAGTCAAACTAACTAATCTTTCAAATATCTTTCTTTTTTCTGTGCCATGTTGATTTCTTAAGGGGAAACTAATATTTGCAAATATTTACATTATGAAAGTGACAGACTGGAATTGCCCATTTAGAAACCAAAGTCTGTTATTGTATACTTAAAATGTTTGTTACTTTCCACACATAAGGTAGGGTAGCAATGAATGCAATTAACTTCTGTTAATATTCCATTACATTAGAATATTCTGAACAAAAATAGGTTGTTATTGAAACCATGCTGATTTTTACTTGAACAGTTACCTGTGCAGACTACAGATAAGTGCCTGTTTAATGACTGCTATAGTTACATCTTATTATGCAAGTATGGCTATGTAATGTTTTAACATTTTTTACTTAGATATTTTAGAATTCAAACATATACTGCATTTTGCATTATGCAGGATACTCAACAACATTAACTCTTTGATAGACATGGAACTGATACTAAATGGAAATGATATAGTTTTAATAAGGTATATTCCACAACAGACTCATACAGACAATTATTTATACACATCTCTCAACTGTCGGTGATGTCACAGGATGACCATCATTTTACCTTAAACTTTTTGCCCTCTCCCTTCTAAATGTTTTTATTTTCTGGTTAACCAGTGAGGATTACAGTCAGTGATTAGAGTTCCATACTTCTTAGTGTTGATGCAAAACCTCTTTTTCTATGAGCTTTTTAAGTGAATTAGAGCAATATTTAGAAGTTGTAACCTTCCTGTTATTGTATGAAATATGTAGCATGCAGATCTCTGACACTTCCAAAGAAATTAGCAAAGTGCAAAAAAGTCACTGAATCTACAAGTTTAGAGTAAAATCAATTACAGAAAGTAGAGGTGAAGAGTACATGCCTCCCAAAAGGAAATGCTGTGAAAAAAAACTGAGGGACTCAATGCAGAGGGAAAGTAAAGTCAGCAATCATGGCTATCCACAAGCAACTGAACAAAGGCAGCAACCACCACTGAGCATAAAATCCAACTGTTTTATTCTTCCACTTAAAACAATAACAAAAGATCCATTCTATAGGATATCATTAACCAATCACAAGTCAGTATTTCACCCACCTCTTTTGTAGTGCTGGCTTTAAGGAGCCTTTGTTCATTTGCTTCTGCATACTCTGTTTTTGGGCCAAGCAACCTTTGATGAGGTCATTTTGGTTTGTTTCTTGGATGGCTATCCACAAGGTTTGCCAGACTGAAAAAGGAGTGTTGGAAAAAGAAGTGACAATTAGAGATCTGTTTCTATAGATAAAGAGGTGAGCACAACATTAGAAACGTGCAATGGAGAATGAAAAAATGATGGGCAAACTGATAGAGATAGTTAATGAATGTGCCAATGTACTGTTAAAAACAAAAGGTGGCTGTTGCATCCATATGACTGTAGTTGATGCAGGTGTCTTTATGTGAACAAGAAGACAAGACCATGAGGAAAAAAATCTCAGATTTGCTGGGATTCCGGAGCAAGCAGAAGGAAGAGACTGCAAGGCCTTTATGCAAAAACTGCTGAATGGCTGGATGACTAAAATGACGAAAGAAGAAATAATGTTCAAGAGAGCCCATTGAATGGTGTGGATGTCTCATGCAGGGCCTGGGCAGGTGATTGTCATATTTGCATCATATTACACCAAAGAAAAAGTCAGAACTCAGTTATGGCACTATTGTGAAGCACAGGTATATGTGGACCAGGATTATTCAACAAGACTGGCTAAAATGAAGGGCATTAGATTCAAGATGCTTTAGCCAGTGTTGATTTATCTTTTCTTGGCCACCGGGCCACAGATGTATCATGACCCAGAACAGGCAAAAAAGACTTTGAAACAAAGCATAAGGGTGCTCTGGTTGGAAATATATGTAAAAATAAAATTGGAAGACAAACAGAATATCAATGAAATGCAATAGAACTGGGTCTGTCAGCAAGATATTACTTTCTACACTTCATAAGCTATGAGGCAATGAAGAAAAGTGGTAGAGCTGATAGCACTGCTGGAGTAAAGAGTCAATTTAATGCTGGAGGAGAAATGTAGAGGGTGGACATTACACTCAAACTAAGAGTAGAAACATGTTCTTGTTTTTTCTTTCTTTTTTATTTTCTTTCTACCAAATATGGGACATTAAAAACACAGAGATATGATGCACAGAAGAATGAGGGGTGGCTCTGGAGGAAAAGGAATGGGAAAAAGAGAAGAATTCAAAAGAGACTATTAGACACTTTGGACAAACTCAGTTTAACTTCTTAGTAAAAATGATCTTCCTTTAATTTCTTTGCAGGGAGCCCCTTATAAACCTCTCTAAAGTAGAGAATAGAAGAGGTTAAAACATTTAAAAATTGATCATGTATAGGGAATAAAAGAGGTAGGTGTTATTACAAGATGTGCACATAATGTTAATTAAACTGTCAAAAGGTGGGAAGGTTTAGGTGATGCACTGTGTGTGAAATGATGTGGGGATTTCACTGATGTAGAAAGGTTAACATGAATTGTTCATCTCCATAATGCTGGTAAGACTTAAAAAGTGGGTGTGAGGAATACTAGAAGGAGGAGGGGCTTGACATGTAGAAGAACAGGGGTCAGACAGTGATTGAGAGAAAGGAGGGAACCACAATAACTGATCTAACTAAAGTCTAAACAAATAGAAGGGTTGATTATATAAGATATGTGATTATATAAGATGTGCATGTACAAAATAGAAGTGATCATGACATACAGGAATGAATCAAGACCTGGACAAATTTATAGGTCCCCCCTCATGAGCAAGAAGGACAATACATTGAATTAGAGGGCAGAGAGACATCCCACAATGAACAGGGGCAAGGTGATAACTCATGGGAGAAGGGCTATATAGCATAGACTCTTTAATATAAAAGGATGGTAGGTTAAGGGAGGACAAGGTACAATTGTAAGGAAAAATAATGGAAAGGAAAAGTAAGATTGTAGGAGGCAGGAGACCTGAAGAAATGATTAGGAGAAAAGAATTAGACAGTATATAAAAGAACAGGTTAAAAGGGTGATTCTACTAACTTTGGCAAACTAGGAAATGGTATGACTAAAAGAGTAATGGAATAAATAGAAAGACTAAAAATGGGTAGAGAAAAATGTAAAAACAGATGAATTAATATGGCATAAAGATGAGTAAAACATGCGGGAGTAGGTTGAAACAGGACAAATAATGCCTCAATTCAGAAAAGCAGAAAGCTCTCAAGGAGAGAAGGCAAGGAGGAGAGGAGAGTATTTGAGGCAGAAAATTCCAATCCAAATAGCAGCGCTCACCCCCACCATGGGAGTAAATCTATGCAGTTGTAAATAGTTAGAAAGGGACAAATGGGGGGGGGGTGATTTAAACCAGGAAAGACTGTAAAGCTGGTAGAAGATAATGTAGTAAAGAAAATAGGGATGAAGAGTGAAGTGCCAAAAACATGTGAGAGATGCAGGAGAGGGAAAAAGTATATATATATATATATATATATATATATATATATATATATATATATATATATATATATATAAAGAGGAAAAAGCAATTCTAATGAATAATTTTAGCAGACAGAGAGGTAAATGTAATACAGGGAGAATCTCCCAAACAGGAAAGAGAAAATGTGTGTTAGAGAGTTAAAGATCCAGCTTAGGAGAAAGATAAATAACAGGGATGTATATAGTTAAAAAGAGAAAAGAAATGTAGTGGAAGATAAAGAGAACGTTGTGAAATCAGCATGAGCTGATAAGGCAGTTCAAATTAAATGGGAAAGATATCTTGCACTGGCATACATAAGAAGTTAGTGTTCAGGACAATAAAAGAGAACAAAATAACAACACGCATTGTGATGTGGGACAAAAGGGCACTAAAGTAATTTTGGGGCAGGGACTCAAGAGAAAGTGATGTTCAAAAAGGGCAAAAGGAAAATGATTATTTAGACACAGTGGAAAATAAAAGAAATGGATAAATGAAAATGGGATAGATATTGGAAAGGTGGATAAATGTGAAATTTGTACCAGAGTAATAATAAAATCTACTTACCAACACTGGTTCCCAATGTCTGTCTAATAAAAATGAAAACAACAAATAATAAACTATTAGAAAGAAAAAAGGTACCATGCATGTGGACTGCCTAGAAAAGTTGTATCTTAATAGGAGACAATATTGACAATAAAATGTTCCTTGCATACATATATATATATATATATATATATATATATATATATATATATATAGATAGATATATACATATATATATATATATATATATATATATATATATATATATATATATATATATGGGTTCCCTTCACATGTTCGACATTTCATAATGTCGACATTCATATGGCCGAGACTATATGATCAACATTCAAAATATTGACCATGTGGAACTGGCATCTCCATACAGTGCAGAAAAGAAAAATTTCCATCTTCTGCACTGTAGTGCAGTCTCGGAGTTTGTATATTTAAGTACCGGGGGGTGTGGGAGGCAGAGCCCCCCTTGGGGGGTGGAGGGGGCATTGCCCCCCTGCTAGCAGCGTGAAGGTAATTTTTTTCATGTTTTTTATTTTTTTTTTCTGTGGTCAACATTTCGAATGTTGATCATATGCTCTCGGCCATATGAATGTCAACATTCAGAAATGTTGACCATATGAAGTAGATATATATATATATATATATATATATTTATTTATTTTTATTTATTTATTTTTTTTAAATTTGTACCTGATTTTGGACCAGTGTTCACCCATTACTTCTGGCTTTGTCTAGAATTCTTGAGCAAAGATACTGAACGGTAATGCAATCAAGAACGGTCACAACAAGAAGAGACTAGACTTAAAGAAATGTTATTAATAGAAGAGTAGGCAGTTTTGACTAAAGATTTAGAAACACAAGTCACTTGGGTGAATTGAATTTCTGTTTATGTGATATAGAGGCACTTAAACCAGACTTTGATAAAAGACAAGTACAATAGAGGCACTTTTTCTGAAATTGAGGCTAAGCTGGATGGTGAAGAAACATCAAACTTCAAAGAAATCATAGAATATACTCTTTCAGTTCCCAAGGCAGATTCATTTAAGCCCTATGAGATCCCTAAGTAGCTTCTTTTATGACCTGTCTTCCTTCAGGATACATTTTAACTTCCTAACTAGTCCTGTGCCTGGTCTCAGCCTAAATATGTTTTTCCTATCAGATCATCTGTTGTCAGCTAGTCTATACTCAGTCCACATAAAAGCAAGCCTATTGCTCTCCAGTCCACTTACTGACAATTCTGTGTCTTCCCAACCAACTGACCTCTGCTTTTGAATTTTTTGTTAATTTTTTCTCCTCTTTCCTTGTTTCCAGTGTATCTTTTTCTTTCACTGATTTACTTTCCACCTTCATTTTACTTCTAGGGATGAGTAGGTTATATTTTAGCTGTATCTGCACACCGCTATGAGGATGCAGGATACTGTACTGAAAAGCCTTAAATACCTGTATGACACTGTCATTATGTCTTCTTGTTCTCTCTCTCTTTCCCCCCAGCCTGCCCCTTGATATCATTCCTCCTTTGTTCCACCCACTCCTTCAGCATAAGATGATGAAACCCGCCTAACATCTTCATGGGGAAAGGGGAAATGTGCCAACAATGTGAAGTCATTTCTCATTTATGGTGAGGATTCTAAGTGCTGTAGCTATTGCTGAAAAGCCTTTTTATGAAAACTGCACTGCAGTGACCCATACTAAGTAAAGTCGTATGGAACTAAGCCTCTTAATTTATTCTTTGTTGACAGAGTTAGTTCCAGTAGGCTAATGGCCTCTTTTCAGCGGTAGTCTTGGAGTTGTGTCCATAATGACTAGGAGAAATGTGGCCAGGGCATTGAAGAACTTCCCCTACTCTATTTCTGGTAAGTGCCATTGGATTTTTGATATCTACCAGAGCTACCACCAACTAAGGCATATGGGACCAAAATTTAATGTCTCATCTTAAGGAAAGCTTATTCAGGAGTGCAACTCCCCATGCAGTAATGGAGTGTTAGTACTGGAAAAATTAATGCAAGCACCTAGGGAGAATAGAATCTATAGCCTTGTGATCTTCCAGCATAGAAAGCAACTATGCTACCTGTTAAACTACTGACACTTAACTGATGACTCTTTCTTGATAGACTCAACTCTTTAGAATAAAGAAGTATCCCCTTTTCAGAGAATATGAAATCACAAACCTCTTGCTGGATTTGCATACAACTTTATTTAAAATTCATTCTATTTTTCATCATTAGAGCATTGAAATACACGTCTTAACCTTCTGTACTGTTCTCCTTGTGTTCTGCCATATACAATAATACTACTACCACTTATGCTTTTCATGTTTTCTATGTCCTCCAGTACTATCTAAATAGTGCTATGAAAAACTTCTCCTGCAAAATTTGTAGCAGATATAAGACTTTTATGTGATCTCAGAAGATGCCCTTGGAAAATAGTGTCATGTTCATGCTGCCTTGATGAAGCTCTAAATAGGTGGTACCTACATCCAAGGTTTGGGTTGCTGACTATTTTATCACTGTTATATCATCAGCTGTATGACATGTATTTCTCTTGCAAATGTTTTGTTAACCATTCTCATACTTACACAGATTCTTACTTCATTTGTATTTGTGTGTGTGTGTGTGTGTGTGTGTGTGTGTGTGTGTGTGTGTGTATGATGTAACTAGTAGCTCTGGTTTCATTACTCATTGGATGTATGGCATGGAGGGGAAGACATCCTGATTACAACGGAGTTGACCAGGGCTTGGATAGCTTTGGAACTAGAGGAGCTGATGAAAGTGGCAGAAAAATTAAGGAACTATCCCCTATCAGCTCTTTCAGTGTTGGAGGGATGGTAGTAGTGCTGGTGAGGTGTGATTCTTTCAAGGTTGTGCTCATTAGGCCTTTAGTAGGTTCAGACCATGAAGGTGATGCATTTATCTGAATAGGTGGACATAGCCTTATTGGTTTTATTGGGACCGCAGATAAGTACATTACCACGGGCATGAGGGGGGGTAGGTTCTTAGGTTCATAGATTGGTACTAGGCTATCATCTTAGGGCCTATACAAGCCTAGCCATAACAATTCCCTGGATATTTCTTCCCACAATATCTACTTCTCTGGACCCCTGTCTAGAAGAGCGACTAACATGATCCCTGGGGTGAATTTCCTATCTCCCATCCAATCTTCAAGGTTCCTTTTGAAGAGGGCCAAGGAGGTTCTCTGCTTGACATGTATGGGCAGTCTATTCCAGAGTATGGGGAGTCTCTGGGTCAGGAACCTATCCCTCCAGCATGTTTTGTTCATTGTGATGACAAGGTTTAGATCCCTGGTTTGTGTGGCTCTGAGGGATTGGGATTTCTTTAAGTGGAGCATGTCCAATAGCTCAGGGTTTGACATGGCCTTGTATGTTAAGCAGGCGGTGAGAGGTGGGTGAAGTTGGCACTATAGCGATCTGCCAGGATATTGGCAATATCCTTGGGATCAGTATATTTAATGCCATTCTATTGAAGCACAGAGCAGATCTGAGCATTGCCATTTAGATTCTTGACATAACTACAGAATGCCTTGTGGTTGTCTTTGGAATCTTTGGCAATTTTATTTTTGTAACTAGCTCTTGAGGATTTTATGAGGGATCTCAGCTTCTTACCAAGGCTGGTGAGGGAGTTTTTTGCATCCTGGGATTTTCCTCTTTTCTGCAACAGTTTCTTCCTTCTGTTGTATAGTTTGTTTATAGAAGGGGAC
This sequence comes from Protopterus annectens, assembly GCF_019279795.1. Classification (NCBI taxonomy): domain Eukaryota; kingdom Metazoa; phylum Chordata; order Ceratodontiformes; family Protopteridae; genus Protopterus; species Protopterus annectens. The sequence continues at coordinate 811,347,801 of NC_056745.1, forward strand.
CACCAGATTGGCTTCCTTTTTTTGGCGGAGCACATCATGGTTCTATTTGGGATGGCATGATTCATGCATGAGTGGATGTGCTCATACAGTGCCTTAGTGTAGGATTCTGCAGTCGAACTTTCAGATCCTGTCTGCATGGGTGTCATGAAGTTTGTTATTTCTGACTTCAGTAGCATGAAGCTGGCTTTGGAGAATTTTTTTAAGGAAGTTTTCTTACTGGCGGGTGGGGATGGGACGTGGATGTCAAGGGTGATTTGCTTATGGTCAGAACTGACCAATGAGTGGGTGACCACTGGTGTGGAGCATCTATCTCCCATGTTGGTAATGACCAGGTCTAGTATATTGAAGCCCCTGGTGGGACAATGGATTAGTTGCTCCAGGGCGTTGAAATTTATGAATTCCAAGAACCGTTGGGAAAAGGAGTTGGTACCCAAGTATTTTTCCCAGTTAATGGCAGTGTAGTTGAAATCACCCAGTATTAGGGTGTTTGGTTGTATCTTAATATTTTCCAGTATGTTTATAAAGGTGTAGTGAGAATCTTGGGGCATGGTGGGGGATCTGTAGCAACCTACAGTTTGGATTGTAGTCTTACCTAGTTTTAGTTGCACCTGGAGAATTTCAGATGCATTGTGTTGGGCAACTAGCCTGGAGGTGTGAATATCCTTGGTGAATATGGACACTCCTCCACCTTTAGTGTTTTGGTCTTGATTTTGTGGCCGAAATGTGTGGTATGAGCTGTAGCCTGGTATTGCAGGGGTGCTCTCTGGAGCCTTTAACCAAGTCTCAGTTACTGCACAGATATCGATGTTTTCCTGTTTTAGGAGTGCCTCGAGAGAGTGCATTTTGAGGTTTAGACTTCTAGCATTGAGTAGCATTACCTACAGATTTTGCATGCTTGTATCTGTTATGGTGGTGGCTTTGTCCTTTGAACCTTGCCTAAAAAAGACACTATAGGAGTGGCAAGAGCTTTAGACAGTGACCTGAATCCCAGTGGTGACAGGTGCAGACCATCTCTGGCAAAGCATCATGGTTTGTTGATCATGTCTTCCCAGGCAGACAGATACTGGATCCCCTTTGAATGACACCAGAAGCTTAGCCAATTGTTGAAGTCAATCATTTTGTCCTTATACTGTGGTATCATTCTGGGCGAAGGTAGGATGCTACTCAGGGCTAGGGTCATACCTTCCTGGGCCACATGATCTGAGAGCTCTTCCATGTCTCTTTTCATGTAGTCCAGAGAGGTATGTCTCAAGTCATTCACTCCAGCATGGACAATGACAGAGTCATATTTATACTTGTTGTGGAGTGACTTGAGTGCATGCGTTATGTGGTGGATCCTGGCACCCGACAGGCAGCTGACTGTAATTTTCTTCCTGAGTTTGCAATCATTAGCTGATGATATAGTATTTTTATTATTGTATCTTATACAAATGCACAAAGCGTGCCAGCCTTATTTTGTTTTTTTTTTTCATTTCTCCTGTCCTATAGTACACGCAGCGTTAGTGTAACATACCCTTGACTGAGTAATACCCCTACTCACACATAGAACAACCAATGTAATTACATGATTACTATGTTCTTACTTATATATAGAACAACCTTGTTATTTTAGGGTTTGTATTCGTAGTAAGACCCAGCCAAGGCTATTTCTCGCTGATATTAGCGGGAAACTTACAGTGGCTTGCTTAGCGTTCCTACACGAGGCTACTCAGTGCATTTACGACCCCTTACAAAGACCTTGGAGGACCTAGTTTGACTAAGGACCAGTCCTTTTATTGTTACTTTTGGGTAGTGTTCTAGGCCTCTCAAGTATAAGCTGAGCTTGGGTCCTATCAGTTATTGGGCCCCCCTACACTTAGCGCTCCTCCTTATCTTACAATACAGATCTACAGGCTTATCCCATGCTATCCCTATGCTTCTAGATAGAATTTATCTGCTGTATATTAGGGTATAACTGTTTCTTTTTTAACCAAAGTACTGCAAGGTTTCTACTGTTGAAATGTATATGTTTAACTGCTGCAATTCCAAACTAAGTATCTATGCATTGTGATTTTGCCTGAATGGTATTTACTTTCCTGGCTTATACTGTTTGTAAGTGCTATTCATTGGAATAGTTGACCTGAATTCTATTTTTATGTACTTGACTATAGCTTTATTTGAAAGATACTGCATATTCATGTATCGCTAACACTTTGTATTCTCTCCCTCATTTTTCTCCTGTACCAGCTTATTCTCCTGCTCCACCCATTATCCACTTGCTCGACTGTGAAAACTACTCCACTCTACGAGGGTACTAAATCACCTAAATAACTTAAAAGACTCTGGACCCTTACACTCTTCTCCATACCCACCTCCTACAGATTCTAAGAAAGTATGTCTACACAATTTGATTGTATTTTTGACCTGTTGTAGCCGGTGTATTTCTGTTTGCTCCCAGCTAAGTCTGCCAGCAGCACCCCCCCCCTCTAGGTACCCTTAGACCTTTTTTATCCTACAGCACTGATATTTTGCCCCCCTTTTTTCTCCTAGTCCCACTATCTTACTTCCATCCCTCACTCCTAACGCTGTTCTTGAAACTTACTTGTGTTCCCCTCAGGAAGGCCTCTATTTTATTTCTGTTCTTCCTCTACCCCTTTAATAGTAATTATTTCTACTGTGAAGCCTGTTTCTCCTCGCTCTTTCCCTGCTATACAAATTACCTCAGATTTCACTCCTGTCTCACTCCTTACTCTTACTTTCCACTATAATCACTCCTTTCTCACTAAGTAGTGTCTCTGCTCCTCAGCTGGGCTGATTGCCTACGCTCCCACTCCTCTGTCTGTTTCTGCCCCGCTTCGCTCCCCTCCCTACCCCCTTATCCCACCCACCCCACGCACTCCTACACTTATAGCTCACAGTCCACACCCCCTTCATAACACACCTATCACTTACTACTACCTCATTGGCTATACTACCCTCTTAATTGATTCTATCCAGACTCCTCCCCACTCTACTCATCACCCTTCCCTCCTTTTCTCTAAACTATCCTATAACACTTACCCTCTAACATCTTCATCCTATAAAATATACCTACCCCACCTTTTACCATTATAATCTCTTCCAAACTCCTCTCATCATGTCTCAAAATACCATCACTTCTACTTCCAAAACTTTTATAACAAACAACATCTTAACCAAACTAATAGCCCTAATACTACTCTCTCTAATACTCACACTTCCTTACCTCCTGACCTCCTATGAAATAAAATTTAAGTACCACCTTCAAAGCTCTTCAAGGCAAACTGCCACTGAACTCATAACCCTAAACTGTAGCCACTCTAACATTACATCAACCTCCTGCTACCTACTAGCAAAATATCATAGACTATCCCACAACAACAGTAATAATCTCTTGTCAAGGAAAGAAAAATATAAACTTTATCTAACTATTCAATCACACTTACTACATAAGCCCTCTATCCTGACACATGGTGATATACACCCAAACCCTGGGCCTTCAAAGATCCCTACCATAGACACCCCAACATTCCCTAATCTACCACCTCCACTACCAATCTCTAAGACTAACATTTTACTCATAGGGCACCTCAATATTCGTAGTGTCAACAACAAAATCACTCAACTTCACTCTCTTCTACAATGTCACTCATTTGACATCCTCTGTTTAACAGAAACCTGGTTAAAGCCCTACACTAAAGATACTGAAATCACTCCCCCAGGCTACAACATTTTACGATTAGACCGCAATAATCGTAAAGGCGGAGGAGTAGCCCTCATTTTTAAATCCGAACTTAATATATCCATAATTCCCTATGACCCCCCTGAAAATTCTAATACTGAACTCCTTATAACTAAGTTACAACTCAACCCTAATAAAGCCATCTACATTATCTGTACCTACCTTCCACCAGGTAATAACTCCACAAGCACAGAGAGTATTCTTAGCTGGGCCTCAACTAGCTACCCACAAGAAACCATAATACTTGGTGACTTTAACCTTGATTGGTACTCAGTTAACTCTAACAACCCAGCCTCCCATATTAATCTCCATAACTTCACCCAAACTATACATACCCCCACTAGAACTAATAAACCAAACAACAAAGAAAGTATACTTGATTGGATCCTTGTCAACAAACCCCAACTAAACTATCAAGCAGGGACCCTGCCTGATGATATCAGTGACCATAACTTAACCTACATCATAAGGCAAAAAAATATCACTACAAATAACCCTTCAGTCAGGACCATACGAAGTATTAAACATTTTAACCCCACTCTATTCAAAACTGAACTCAATGCATGTGACTGGACTCCACTAAAAACTCTTCCCCTCAATGAAGCAGTTCTACACTTTAATACCAAATTCTTAACTATCTTAGATACCCATGCTCCAAAACGTACTATAAGAATAAAAACCAAACCTGCCCCCTGGCTATCAAAAGAAACAAGACAGAAAATATTACTTAGAAACAAACTCTGGCAACAATGGAGAACTACTAGGCTACCCTTAGATCATCAATCCTTTAGACAACTAAGAAACGTCACCAAAAAAGCTATTCTTGCTGATAAAAAACACTACTATTGTAACCTCCAACAATCTAACCATAATAATCCCCAAAAATTCTGGGCAACATTGAACAAACTTCTTCACCCTGGACAAACTTCCACTCCCCCCCCCTTTGGATCAGACAAAATTTCTTCCCTTGAAACTGCTAACACCTTCAACTCCTTTTTTACTGATACTATCAACTCACTAGCCTCTCACCTTCCTTCTGATAACTCCAATATCCCTCAACATGCCGCCACTAATTTACCAAGATTTACTATACAGCCCATCTCTACCACCTTTATCCTAAAATGCATTCAAAAGCTTAAGCCATGTACTCCATCAGCCGACCATCTTCCATCTGAATTTCTTCAAAAAGCAGCCATAGAAATAGCCTACCCCATATCAATTCTTATTAACAGAACCATTAAAGAAAGATACATCCCTGACATCTGGAAAATCTCACATATTATACCCTTACACAAGGGAGGAAACTCCACAGAATATTCTAATTATAGACCCATTGCCCTCCTCTCCCCACTAGCAAAGATCATGGAAAAATGTATACATAATCAGTTAATGTCCCACTTAACTAAACACAACATTCTATCTCATTGTCTACATGGTTTCAGGCCTTTTCATAGTACTACAACTGCTCTCCTTTCTTTCACCGACTTCATTAACAAAAACCGCAATAATAATACCCTTTCTTCTGCTCTTTTTATTGACCTATCTAAAGCTTTTGACATGGTCAACCACCCTCTTCTTCTAAAAATCTTGGAATCACTTGCTATTGAACCAGATACCATTCAATGGTTCACCTCCTATCTTTCTAACAGGAAACAAGCTGTACTCTGGGATAATAAACTCTCCTCTCTTCTCCCTATCTCCCTCGGTGTACCACAAGGCTCTATTCTTGGCCCTCTTCTGTTCTCCCTATTCATAAATGACTTACAAGTGGCCATTCCCCAAGCTACATGCATACAATATGCAGATGACTCCACACTCATCTGTTCTGCAAAAACCATCCCAGAGCTTCAAACTGTTACTCAAAATGTATTCCATATGGTTGAAGCATGGTTCTTAAAACGCTGCCTACTTCTTAATGCCAAAAAAACAAAACTTCTCCTTTTCAAACCCACAACCAGATCCCCCTCACTGGACTTCTCTATCTCTTCTATTAACAACACTCTCATAACACCTGACTCTTCTACCAAGCTACTAGGAGTGACAATTGATAACAATCTTACCTTTGACTATCACATAAACAACACTATCAAAACAGTACATAGAAAACTGGGCTCCCTCTATAGAATTAGAGCATTCCTATCCCCAACAGCCAAAGCTACTTTGGCCCACTCTCATCTCATCTCCACTCTTCTCTATGCTTCACCAATTTACACTAACCTAAAAAAAACCAATCTTACCAAGTTGACCACCACCTACAATAGTATAGCTAGATTTGTTACTGGTAATCAATTCAGAACACATCACTGCCTAAATCTACAACAAATTCACTGGCTTGAATTACAAAACATGTTGCTTCTTTCGCAACTTCCCATCATCCACAAATCTTTTTATCTGCCAAACAACACCCCTTCATTTTCTAACCTCCTCACACCTTACTCTAACCTTAGCTCTCTTCGCTCCTCTAACAAACTCCTAGTCACTGCCACCAAATCCAATAACCTTGCCGGTGACTCCCTCTTTTCTAACTCCATTGGTAAACACTGGAACCTATTGCCCACTGATCTAACTTCTATATCATCTCCTGTCCTTTTCAAACAAAAACTTAGACTCTACCTCACCAAACACTGGCTATGCCCCTGCCTTAACCCAGACTGAACCCATGTATTTTGCTCACCCCTCTACATCTTGATCTCTGTGATCCTTGCTACCTTCTACTTATTTGCTCACTATTCTATCACTTACTTCTCCTCTATCCTTCTCCCTCCTAATCATTTTACTCAGTTTACTGAGGACACCTACAAACATCTAATCTAAAACTATCCTACGTACATAGCTGTCCTTAAATATCCTTTTCTCTTTCCTATAATGTTTGATTAATCTAAATAACATATGCCTGTGTGTTGTGTTCAAAAGCCATGAGTACTCCTTGGTACAAGTGTTAATATATGTCTATTATAAGTTTGATTCCTTGTATAATATTGTCCTGATACAGTATGTTTTGTATGCTACTTCTTTTTGCTTTGCATGTAATAGTTATTATTCTCTCTGTGGAGCTTTTCTCCCCGGGCCTCTGCTGAAAAGGGAAATATATCCAGTCAGACTAGCCCGGTTAACAAATGTAAAATAAAAATAAAAATAAAAGTAAAATAAAAATCACACAGCTATGATCTTGACATTAATTCTGAGATACTGAGAGCTTGTATAATAAGAAAAGACAGAATAAAAAAAGATGTTAGATAAAAATCAACTAGGAAACATATAAAATAGGATATTACAGTAAGTATCCCCAGCAACCTCAAAAACACAATATTAAAGCAACATCAAACATGATACATTCAGCCTCAACTCACAATATCTCTATGACTAAGCCCATAAAGCAGACCACCACACAATCTATCATTTTGCTCATAGGCGGCTCCATTGTGAGTTACACTGATGCCCCAATTACCAAGCTGAGCAAGGATAGGGTTATGGTTAGTTATTTATCAGAGGTCAGGATTACCCAGATCATGCAAACACTTAGGTAGGTCATTGAACCAAAAGTACCTGCATGACTCATATTCCATGTGGAAGTAAATGACCTGAGACATACATCCTTGACTATATGAAGGTAGGCATGATGGATTTCCCGAACTATGTGCTCCAGGCTGGTATTGAATAGCATTCACAATAATTAATGATCAACCACACTAATGGCAATAAACATGAAGAAACTTACCAAAATTACCAAACCAGTTTTGGTCCTACACTGTTAATGTTAAACCACATTGAGTGCTAATGTCATTCATGCAGAGTCACATGAGTTCCAACTGTTAAAAGGCTCTGATTGCATAGGCTTATATGTGAATGATTTTTTTGTGGCCACCCATAGCAGAGTTAATAGAACCAATTCACAATAATTAATGATCAACCACACTAATGGCAATAAACATGAAGAAACTTACCAAAATTACCAAACCAGTTTTGGTCCTACACTGTTAATGTTAAACCACATTGAGTGCTAATGTCATTCATGCAGAGTCACATGAGTTCAACTGTTAAAAGGCTCTGATTGCATAGGCTTATATGTGAATGATTTTTTTGTGGCCACCCATAGCAGAGTTAATAGAACCAAGAAAAATGAATTTACTACAAATATAACTAAAAAACAGATATAGATGTAGAAATTGAAGTATAGAACTATACCAAAAATACAAATCTATTTAATACATGTGTTTATGCACACACACACACACACACACACACACACACACACACACACACACACACACACACACACACACACACACACACACACACACACATATATATATATATATATATATATATATATATATATATATATATATATATACATACAGAAATAAACTAATTTCTAACAGTTCCAGAGTAGCCATTGCCAGAACCTACCTCCTGTCAACTCTCTTCTACGCCTCATCCATTCTTATCAGTCTTAAAAAGACAGATTTAGACAAACTAGAAACATGCTATAACAAAATAGCTAAATTTACCACAGACTCTACACATAATACACATGACTGCTTTTCCCTAAAAAAAACTCTCCTGGCTAGAACTACCAGAACTCCTGGCTTATAACCAGTTAAACATGGCTCATAAACTACTTTATCAGCCTGAAAAAAGCTCCTGCTCTCCTAAATATACTACAACATTATTCCAAGAAATGTGTGCTTCACTCAACAAATAAATCATTATTACAAATTACCAAATCTAAAAACACTGCAAGAGATTCTCTATTTTCATTCCATGTAGCAAAAACCTGGAATACACTTCTTCTCTCTACTAGAAGCATTATCAGCTCAACTCAATTTAAAAAAGTACTCAAGAAACTATTTATCGACTCATGGCTCTGTTCATGTAACAGTCCAGGCTAACTATGAAAAACTATAACCTCTTTCTATCTTACTCATTAAACTACCACATTAACATGCTATTATCTTACCCACACTTTTTTCTTCCCATTCTATCTATCCATTACCTCACTTAACTGAAAAAAACACCTATTCACTATCTCCATCAAAACCTCTACTCTTCCCTCAGTTTGTCTCACTCCGACCTCCTTTCTTCCTTACATTACCTTCTCTCCTGTTCTTTAATGTAATCAAGCAGAAAGTGATTGCAGTATAATTTCACTTATTCTAGTTTTTTTGCTAACTGCAAATACATTATAATTATCACTTTAACACTCTACTGGCAAATACAAGCCATGTGTCACAGTAGGTACCACAAAACTTAATCTCTCAGTATATTTTGACATCTGTATTGTTGCAACACCAGATAAACTCAGTTAACTCTAATTTATTAGCTATTATATAACTACTGTAAATTATGGTATCATTATCATGTCACATAAAAGTGTCATGTCTATGTTTGTATGTATTATTACTATGTGGAACTTTTCTCCCTAGGCCTCCACTGAAAATGGGCTCTGCCCTGTCAGACTTTCCCAGTAAACAAAACAAAATAACATAAATAAATAAATATATATGTATTTATGTAAATGAATTCTATTTATTTAATCCATAATCCACTTTCTTGACAAAGGAAAAGGGTTGTTCATTTTATCTAAGTTCATTTCATCAATGCTACACTTTATTGATGTTGATTTCATTGAAAAGTGTGTAATGTTATAGAAAATGACTACTGATGTGGTTTTGGAGGATAGGAATTACAATGTAAATTAGTGTTCAGTACTTTTACTATTTTAATTCCCTGTGTTATGTCGTGCCACTGTCTGTAGAAGTTTAAGTAGTTGTGTCAGCTGTGATTCAGTGTGTAAGGAGCATTCTTGTTTCCTCTGCAGTTGTGCGACTTTGAATTAGCATATTTATGTTAGGGGGTATAGGTGATGTACAAAATTGTCAATGAAATGTGGTGCTATGAAATGATGTGTTGAAGAAATAAGTTGTAGATGAAATAAAGCATCACTTTTTCTTGTCACACATGTACATTTATAAACATCATCTCTTAAGTAGGACAGGAGGTGTCCCGTGATACATTCATCATATAACAGCTCCCCAGTGAATGCTGATTTGTTCTTGCACTACACATAATTGGCCAGTTATATGTACACATGCACAAACCATGCTTGCATGTGTGCACACACACACACACACACACACACACACACACACACACACACACACACACATAAACACACAGGTAAAAGATGTTCTGTGTATACATTATATAAGGCAGCTACATGTAGGAGTAATGAAAGTAACAACCTCAACATGCACATTTCGTTTACAGTGGTACCATACTCGTTGCTTAGTGATTGACACTGAAAATCAGCATTGTACTTCTGTTTTTAAAATGTAATACATGTATACAATACTATACATACTGCAATATCTCAGTGTTGACAAACAGCAGTAACTATCAGGGGAAGGACAAAAGACACAGCTCTAGGGCATTGAACATGCAATTTTAAACATTGTTAAGTGCTGGAGACCTTAGTTATTGAGACAACTATGTTCAACACAGTTAGATCTCCCCTGACATAGACTTATCTGGTCATTCTGTTGTGCACACTATGATAATTATAACTCTCTGTAAGGGGCATATATATTGCAAAACACATGACAAAATGAAAGGAATCTCTCTCTCCCCATCTGGATATAATATAGCTAGATAGATAAAGATAGATACAGATAGATAGCTATGGGTATTCTTAAAATATCTAAACAGCATAATATTGGCACCACAAATACTGACATCAAAAATATCTAAACCCAAAAATATCTATACTCAAAAATATCTAAACATAAAATATTGACAAAGCCTAACCTCATCCAAAACCAATGTTTTTGCAGGTTGCTACAGCTTACCACATGCAAAGTGCTGATGTGCTGACTTTCTGTACAGGCATTTAGAGATGCCAGTACAGAAAGAGGAATGCAAATACTACATTGTACTATCACACCTCTAACATGTTGTACCCAGGGCAGCTGCCCCCTTCACCCCACCCTTGCTAGACTTCTATATTCAGATGGTATCTGTGGGTATATCAGACTTTCATGAAGTTTACTACATTTCTGTATTTGCTCCTTAAAATAAAACTCAAGACATCCAACTGTGAAATGATACTGCATTATATCTCCTTCTTCTTCTTTCGGCTTTTTCCTTGGAAAACTAATTAAGGCAACATATTACACTAGTGTTATTTGTCCATTTATATCCTGCTGGCCTGAAGTAGCTTAATAAAAGTTGACATCTGCATTTTCTCTGCTTTTGTAAAGTGGTGAACTGGCACTATATAGACAGGTGCAGCATATATGGAGAACATACATGTACATTAGATCTATATGCAAACATACTGGGGATGGGCATTAGTCATGTGTGTACATAGTTTTTACTCATAATATGTTGCATGTGCATTGCCTGAAAATGCTTTAATTGCTGTTGGTAACTACTGCTTGAGCTGATTCAGTTGTTACTGTTGTTAATATAAGGCCTGTATACATTCTTCAGACAATATACATGCAGCAAACCAGTAAAACTGGTGCAGTGGTTTACTTGACATACTCAGATGGTGTAGGCTTTTCACAGTTTTCAGTCTGAACTCCTCATCTGCCACTTGTATGATGGTGTGTGTCACATGTATGGTTCTATAACTTTACAAGTGAGCCATTGTTTTAATTGTGTCAGCCATGACTGCAAATGTCAGCAAGATGCCACACAGGGGGCTATTATTCTGGTGTTTTGGAATCGCACCATCACCTCTGAAGGGGTTGGTGTATACCAAGATGTACCACTGAGGTTGGCTTGCTTAGACCTACAAATATATAACTTACTAAGCTACATAAGATTTTTGATTTTATGGCTTAATCAGCACAGATGAACATTGGTTACACATCATGTTTTTTACAGTTACCAACTCCAGTAGGCCATTTTATGTTTCCAGTGATGGAAACATGCCAGGTAAATGTTCCTCTATCAGTCATATCAGTATACTTATATTACCTGTGCAATCTTCATGCTGTCATGTCACATGTTGTATGGCTTTCTTATGCTGTGAGGTTAGAGACATGATGACCAGGTACATGTAGGATAACACTGCTGTATATTATACAGGTATACCTGACAATAATTAAGATACCTAAATTTTCACACCTTAGTTTATATGTAATCCATGTTAAGATGAGTTGCACATTATGTTTTCCACATCCACAGACTCCCATGGGACACATCACGTCTCAACAGATGACATGCCAGGTAAATATTCTCCTATTTTCCATATCATTATACCTGTATTGCAAGTGCTGTCTTCATTCTGATATGTCCTGTGTTACAGGACCTTCTCAAGCTGTCAGGCCACAGACATGATGAGCAGGTACATATAGGATTACATTCCTGTAGATCAGAGCATTTTAACATCCTTGTCTTATGTGCATGTGTCATGTGTGCTGTATTTGTGGCTCTGTGCTTGTAGGTCTTCCACTTCCCACTTCCTCTCAGGTCTTGTCCCCTTATCCTGATGTAGTACATGATGTGATACAAAGAGCACAGCCAATGACACATAAGACACAGCACTTGGGTATATATTGGGCGGCCACAATGCTAATAGTCTTTCAACCCAAGATATTTCCTCTAAAAGACAGGACAGTGAAACCAGACAGTTTGTGGATGGTGGAGCATCAGCTAATTGTCCAGAAGGAGACCTTGAGCAAGTATCCCCATGTCAGTCTGACAATGGTAGTGAGACAGCTCCACAACATACAGCAGATGTCCATAGGACAGCATATGATCAGGTGGTATAGATGTCTAGACATGTCAGAAGGTGTACACCTGCTCTTACAGGCACGTGATTGGTCATTGCACTGTCATAGTACATGCTTACACAACTGGCCATGTGGTAAAACACATCTGTGTGTTTCATGAAAGTCAGGAATACAGGCATTGTGAAGACATGGCAGCACTAGCTGAACACTGAGACAGTGTGGCATCAATTGCATGCTCTACAGAGCAGCTTATGTCAGCTGTGCTTGAGCAATGCCACAATAGTACCCAGGCCACTTGTGCCCTGACCCATATCAGGTATCACCATGTCACCATGTGGTAGAGAAAGACATCCTGTTGCATGACCTATGCATGACATTTGGTCATCCATAGTGCCTGTGTTGCAATGTGGAAATAGAGCTGTTGTAAGTTGCTATGCTCAGACCCAAACTAACATGTCACATAGCATACTACATGCCACTGCACAAACTCCTTCTGTGTCCTGCTCTGCACAGACACCATCACCAGATCTGCAGTTCAAAATGGGCCTGAGGTTTCCTCCTGTGTCAGGAGCAGCCACAGTCACCATTGGGTAGCCATTACATGTTGATCTTTGTGTAAATGTGTACAGCTAGCATACCATGAGTCAAAATTATGAGCCAGATATTGCCATGTTGCCTGAAGCAGCTTGTATAGTCACAGCCTTCCTCGCCCATGCCTGGATGTTCTTTCCTTTATGTCCTTGTGATCATCTTGTACAGTCAGTAATATCACCTTTTCAAATGTCTGTGATTTTTGGCGTAGGTCTTCCACGCCTTTTGCTGGCAGGCCACTATGTTTTGATGTAATCATATTGCACAACACGGCACACACAGTAATCATTTGTGCAGCCTTTTGTGGTGTTTTCTGTAGTGCACCCCAGATGTATCCAGACATATGATTTCAACACACCAAACACTCACTCAGCAGTGTTCCATGTTGCTGTGCATGCTCTGCTGCATGTATCTCCAACTGGCATTGATTGGGGTTTTGAATAATGTTATAAGCCATAGCTTCAGTGAATAACTGCAGTCACCTGTTGGTATAAATGGACTTCTGTTAACATAGTTGCATCACACGCAGTATATGAAAGCATATTTGAAATATAGATGTTTACTTGCTAAGTAGCAGCCCCCCCAGGGATCTCTTAGAACAATAACCTTATGGCACTCTCCCTCCAAATAGCAGCATCATGCACACTATCAAGGTGTGTTGCCATCAGGTTAATGATGAGGTCTTCTGCTCAGCACACTACCTGGCAATTAAGAGATGGTCACACATTAGTGCTGAAGGACAGTGCTGCACTCTCTCCAAATGGGTTTTGATTGATATGTGGGTGCAATCAATCTATGAAACCATTCCATATCAGCCTGCTGCTTCAGTGGTGTTGATGGGAAGCAGACAAATTTGTCATCTTGCTCTACAGTACTGCCAGGAACTGTTCCAGTATATGACTAGCAGTTATCTTGGATACTCTTATGATTTCAGCCATGTGCCAGTGGAATGTTCTAGATGCCAGTATACCAAAGCTCAGACACACTGTTGTTTCTACCGGGACCAGGTTACCCTGTGGACTGCATGAGTGCATGTGGGGTACACATGTCCTGCACATGATCTGCACCAACTATCCATCTAATATGTATCTGTCTATTATTTCTTGCTTAGAAAGTTGGCTTAACTGTGACCTGGCTCTCCTCTTTGTCTATTGATGATATGACACATTTGCAAATCATCCTCAAACAGCTTGCTTTAGTGCATTTACTGTATAATTAATTTTGCAGATATTTCTACAGAATCTGCAGTAAAATATTTCAATATTTTATAATTTATGAGAATTTGCTACAAGCAAATGCAACCTCCAGCAAATGTTTGTCATAATTTAATGGAGTATACCTCCACTACTACTTTGTCAATTTTTATTGTTGCTGTTGTTGTTGTTGGGAGCACATGTGCTTTTGAATCAGGTACAATTCCGTGGGATCCACAGTTAGTTTATGTTATACTCAATAGTATATGCTCCTATATTTAAGTTGCTGTTGGAATCATGTCTGCCCTTAATACACTAAACACAATGCACTAAGTACAAATTACTTCTGGAATTCGGCCCAGTGTATGTGAAAACTTTGAATGCCTGTTGTATAAAAAGGTTGAAATTGTTTGTCAGAATTTTGTCTATTCAAAAAAAAACATTATGTGGAGTTCCTTTATCAGCAGCACTTGTAATGATCTCATTGGCTGCTTATTGTAATTGCAACCCATAACTATAAGTCTCGCAATTATAAAAATAAAGAGCAAATCAAAAGTGGCACAGAAAACCTGAAAATTTGCTGTACTCTTTTTTTTTTTTAATGATGTTACTTGCCTTAACTGTTTTGCATTGTAAAGAGTATGGAAGTGTGCACGTATAACTTGTGACACTTCAGTAAATATCCATTTCTGGTGCATCTCTGGAGTTCTGCATCTGTTAGCACAACAACAAAGTCCTCATATTAAAGATTGTGTTATTCAAGAGAGCAAATATATGCATTATATCCCTATGCTCAGACTGAAATTTACACATAAGCAAATTTGGAGTGCTATGATTTTGAACCCTCCTCTACAATTTTTGATAGTTCTCTGATACTGAAAACTGACAGATGGAGTGGCCTCAACACCAGGTTTTGCAGCATGAAAGTTATACTAGGGAGAATAATAGACACCACAGAATTTTAAATATTAGTTTAATTCACTTCTTTTACAACAAGAAAGATGTAAAGGGGAGCATTAAATGCAAAAATGCTCATTGAATATTACTCTAAGTCACTTACAAAGTTAATAGAACAACGCATTTACAGCATGAGATAGGTAGGATACCAGGAACACTGTTAATATAACCCTAAGCCATTTATGAAGTGAATAGAGCTCAGGTTTCATAGCACAAAGCATATTATGAACAATAAGAAGAATCAAACTTTAGTGTGTGACATTATTGACTGACTGTAATGGTATGTGACTTATGACGTCTGTGCTCAAGACATTCAAACAAAGTCAAGGGTACACTAAATAATACTAAGGAGTCTTTTTAATATTAGTTTAATCCAGAAGTTAATAGAGCGAAATAATAGCATCTTGAATCACAATGTATTTTCTTTATAATAATAATAAAAAAACCCTGCAATGCCTGGCATTACTGACTGACTGCAATCATCCATGATTTATGAGGCACTGGGTAAAAATAAAAGAAAACATCAGGATAATTCTGTAAAGTTAGAGGTATGGTGGTGTCCATCAGTGTGTGAGTGTGTGTGTGTGTGTGTGTGTGTGTGTGTGTGTGTGTGTGTGTGTGTGTGTGTGTCTGTGTTTGCACTTGTGTGCATGTGCGTGCATGTGTGTGTGTGTCTATGTATATGTATGTGTGTGGTTTTGTGTGCACGTGCATGTCTGCATGCGTGTGTGTGTGTGTGTGTGTGTGTGTGTGTGTGTGTGTGTGTGTGTGTGCATGTGCATATCTGCATGTGTATGTGTGTGTGTGTGTGTGTGTGTGTGTTTGAATGTGTATATGTGTATTGGAAACCAGTGGAGATTACCACAGGAAACTACTGATTAACACTAGCAGTGACACCATGGAACTAATTCATTCAAATTAGCCGATATTGAAGTATTTTCTATTGTGGCTAAATAAGCTTCTGAATTGCATTTTCAATGAACATTTTTCTGCACCACTTAATGCCTGTGGTCGGGTACTTTTTGTATTCCATTCCCTTGGCAGAGAAGCACTTGTTCTTTTACAGATGGAAGAGGCCGTTTAATTACTTATTGTGGAGGACATCAGGTTACTAAAGTCAGTTTTAATTATTTCTGTAAAAGGAGATCATTTAAATGGTTTCTGGGGAATACAAGTAAGTAATTGGAATGTATAAATACTTCAGGCTGGTCTTTGATATGTCTTTGCTTAGAAGATATTGAAGTAACCACCTCCCTATACATTTTTTATCTGCAATTTCTGCCTGTTGTTTTCTAGGAACTTATTACAATAAGGAGTCAGTAGTTTATAAGCTATAGGTTATTAGATGTATGCAGCAAGCCTAGGAAGTTTTTTTCTTTAAATATTACTGTTTGTTGAACTGTTATTTTGATATTACTTGTGTACTTTCTTATTTCACTGCATATTTAATCTGTAACCAAACTGCATTATTGTTTAAGTAAAGTTTATTTATGTACTGTTAAACTCTTGTGACTGTTTGTTTATTTTTTATGTATTATTGATATTTACTATTTCAGAAGATGGCTATCATTTGCCACTGTAAGTAGTGGCTCCTATCACCACTTAGCTAAATCAGTTGGGCCTACTACAAGTGAAGATATTAATATGTATGATTTCATATTTGACTTACAGTGCTTAAAAGCAGCAGATAACTGGAGGTCCCTTTCCATTCCAGGGTGGTGGCATTACTACCATACTAGGAGGAAAGCTATGGAGGACTGGGGAATTCTGATAGCCTTTCCTGAGAATTGTGTGTGTGTGTGTGTGTTTGTAAAAATAACGTGTCTGAAAGGCAGTTACTGTGTGTAAGGGGATCTTGAAGATACTGTGGCTCACAGAGAGAAATTGGTGAGAAAGGGACATGGGGGTACTAGGCCTAAGACTCCACTCTGGGAGTGGTCTGTGTGCAGTCTAATCTGGGGGTGGATGCTGAAAGCTCATACCCTTGTCATCAGTGCCTATTCCCTTTATCGTCTTGGAGCCAAGATGCATTTTGTGACTCTATTGTTGAGCAAAATTTGTGTGCACTTTCTTTCTTTTACTATTAACTTGCAGGGTACCAGTGGTGTGACTCAACAGAACATCCCTCTGATGCTAGTTAGTATTATTCCTCACATATTTGGTTGGCCGTGGTGGGATTTAAACCTCATCTATGCCATTGCTCCACACAATAATGTACATGATTTCCTAGATAGGGTTCTTAAATAATTTGTGACAGAAAACTTTAACCATAGGATCATACTAATGTGATAAATAGTCACATGGTGTGCAGGAAAAATAATATAGTATTTAAATAACTGATATAAATTTCTAAAACAATTGAACAAAAATAGTCCCCTTACAGTTTCAGCCATAACTTAGATTTGACTGAAACATGCATCTTTTTCTGATTTTATAGCCAAGATAAGTGCATACTTATTAAAAAATACTATGCAGGGACAACTGTCACTCTATACAAGGGCTGCACAGCAAAGTGTCAACTTATTTTATAGATAAAAAGGAAATGGAATGATAGGACAGCCAGAGATGGGGGTAGAGCAAACAGAGGACATGTACAATAACAGAGGAAAATGAAGAGAGGTATGGGTTGGTCTAATTGGTAGAACAGGTAGCCTTTTTATTTTACTTATTTGTTAAGTTATTTATTTATATATATATATTTTTGAGAAGAAGGGTAGAGGGTTGGAAGCATGGAAAGTTGTGAGTAGGAAGGAAGGTATAGGAATGGCAGCAGGTGCAGACTATAAGCATGAACTACAGACAAGGACTGAGATGGGAGATGCTGATACATAAATGGAGCATAATGGAGAGGCACAGACAGAAAGACAAGCAGAGGGTGGACAACTACTGATAGGGAGGACTGGACAACAACCAGGATAGGGTGAGTGATATTTAAAGAAAGAAAACACCATGATGGATTATAGGGTGCAGTTACATCAGCCTGACAAGCTGTCCCAGAGGGGAACTTGCTAAAAAGTCAGTCACCTCTGTAGCTGACATCATGGGTGGGCTCTGCCATTGATGGTCTGATGGTCTGATGGTCAGGGCCAGGCAGCTATGTGACTCTGCAAGTTGTGTGATATGTGCTGCAGGGTGCCATGACACATAGTGAGCCACCAGTGCACATCTGTCCTGATCATCTGCTGCGCCTCCTGCTGGATGATCCAGGAGGCTTCTCAATGCCACCACCCCACAAGGATCCTACATGGCCAATTGGAGAAGGAAATCCAAATGCCACCAGTGAGCCAGCAAAGTCACTTTTCACATGGTGACCTTCATCAAACTGCAGGGAATCTGACCTGGTGACTGGGAACTGGCAGTTATAGAAAGTTCAGAAGGTGGTGGCCAATGCCTCATCACTACCTGCTCCTGGGGTAATCCTACAAAAAAAAAAAAAAAGAAAAAAAAGCAAAATAAATGGAGGGAAACAAAATAATAGAGTAACTTAAGCAGATTATGAGAAGGAAACAATCAGCAACGGCATTATGATGTGGAAAAAACAGTCATCAGAGCAATGTTTGCAAGAATAGCTGTGGCACTCCTATGATACAAATGAGGATTACACCACTTTTATATGAATGCTGTGCCACTGTCACCATTCTGTAAGACAGCTGCATAATAAATAGAGACAAACCAGTGTGTGCAAACAATGGACAATGATGCAAAGCAAACTAATTACTGCTATGCAAAACAGGAGGTATGTGGAGTTGTCATAAACAGTACAACAAACACAGGGATGTATGGCACAGGTTAGAACAGTAGCACAAATAACATGTCTAAAACTAACAACATCGAAACATGGGATCATAGGAACAGTACTATGCAAGCAATTACAAGGATCATAAGATGCCTAGCAATGTTGCAATGCTGGAGGGCTTCAAATTGGCAAGGGCAGAGGAAACAGGCAGCATGTCTGGCAGGAAATGGTGCAACAAATAAATGCTCTGGGGGGCACAATAGGCAATGAACAACTACTTAATGTTGCAATTGTCTAAAGGAAAAAAATAAACCTCTTTTCATTGGATTACATGTTCAGTACCTCTGCCATGCACATGCAGGTTCATAAATGACTATTGCAGAGAAATGTATTACCACAGTTAAACATGAATTATGAAACTGCAATGAAGATCTATGCAATGGGAATAGTAATCCCAAGAGTCAACAAGCAGCAAAATACTTTAACAGAGAGAAAAAAGAAAAGAAGTCTGACTGCAATGCTACAATTTAATGGTCATCTCAGCATTGGTGGATAAGTTGCTTTATTTTAAAAAAAAATCATCATTTTCACTGCATTGTATTGTATTGTGTGAGCCAGTGAAGTGTTTTTAGGGGGTTTCTCTTATCTCCACTGTAATGTGACTGTAGAGTTGTTATATATAATTAGGAGGGTGTTGGGGTGCAGATGAGCATGTCCCCTTATGGATTTTTGTTCTGTGTTTAGGGTTTTGACTCAGCAGTTTTTAAAACTTATCTTTCAGAATCTGGTGAGTCAAAAAGCATACTTTGAATGCTTGTAAGTAAACTACAGTGGTACACATGTTCATTACAGCTGTTATACACATTGCAGTTTCAGGAATGACTGCCACAGTTAAATACATTAAAAACTTACAAATGCTTTAAAAACACTGCAGTTTACATGATCTAAAGAGTTATACAATGGTGAGGTCTTAAAATAGAAAGAAAAAAATGGTCAGTGCTTTGGTAAGCAAGAAGCACAAAGACAGGTCTGGCAGCAAAACATTCCATTTACCCTGCTGCCTGGAGAGCTTGGACTGTCTCCTCTGGTAGGCAAGTTTATTTTTTACAAGCTCTTTCTCCACTGCAAAACAGAAGAAGAGGAACACATTAATGCGCACAGCATACTCATAACATGAGAAATATGCTATTACAGCACTTAAAAAAAATGAAAGCTTAATGGAATATGGAACCTATCGCTTCGTAACCTCTTCTTCATATTGCATAGCACGTCTGGGTAATGCCTTTTTAAATGTGCCAGCACTGCTCTTCAGAACAGGTGATTCCCATAGTATTATTTGCAGCCCTTGCAAGTGAATGCCAAGCATTAACATTATATAGTGGACTTTCATAGCTGTCTTCCAGCATTTACTCCCTTTCCTGCAAATGAAATGGGTGATCTTAGTTTCTCTATTATGCAATGCAGGAATCTTACTACACTCAGCTTCTGCAGAAGCCATGTCCACTTGCAAGGTCAAATCCAGGAAGGAAAACAATAGCGGTGACACAATGCTGCATGTTGCAGACACCACTTGAAGTGCATGGATGGGCATCACATCTATGGCAGCATGATTTACATGGTCAGTGTTGAGGGGCGGGGTGATGACTACATGGCCAAGTTCCATAGGATTATACAACCTACATGCCTAAATGTGGCCATGACATCAGCTGGATATCACTGTGACCATAGCCTTTACCACAATGCAGATGTTTGGCAACATGACTGGTCTATACACCCATGCACACCTTAAGTGATTACAGTGCATGTGCATGGAGTGGACTGAGCCTCATATTGTATAATAAGGCTAATAATGCATTATGCTTTTGGCAGTTCAGAGAACACCATGCTAAATCACCTCATTAGCACAATCATTGAGCTATGAGCCCCTTTATAGTACAGTAAACAGCACAATTGCTATATGCAAGTGACCACACTACAGAGACCGATAGACTACAGAATGCAGGGCATATCAGGAAAAATCTAACATATAGAGAAATTTAAAGCAGACAGGTGTACTAGCAAAGTACATTACATTACAGAGACAGATTCAGGGTGCATGTCTGTCACAGATAGGTGTCATACTGTAAAGACTGCTGTATGCTAATAGCACAAGAAATAGACAGAACATGTTGCAAAGCTGGGGTGGGCTTCAAACTGGCAAGGGCAGATGGAAAAGTAGATCACCTGGCAGGAAATATTGCTGCAAATAAATGCTCTAGGGGACACAACTGAACAGTGCTGTAGGTGCACTGCAAGGTCACTAGCATGATCTTCTATGCAAATAACAGGACACTAGACATAACCTCAGAGAGGTCAGTCACTGAGTCCAATCTTACAAGGCACTGTCACCTGACAGAGATGGAGCAGTTTCTTATAACCTTAAGTAGAGAAAACTGATAGGACATTAAATCTGGATAGTGGATCTAATGGGAGAATAGTGATGGTTAGGACTGCCCAAGTGTCTGTTGGGGATACCCTAGATGAGTAGGGGCAAAAGTTAGTCATATAGGACATTGGTAGCACATCAGCATGGTGTATTCATGCATGACTATATGCATTGTTGTCACCAAGAACACGAGTTGCAACTGTAAGCACCTGCAGCAAACATTACTACTGCCCCTGTATCTGTGGCCGATAGGCAAGGTGAGTTGCTTCTGCAAGCAGACATTGCCTAGCACCTCTGCAAAATGTAATTACCATACCAGACATCATTTCATTCACCCAGAGACATTGTTCTGTGGAGTCATCCTGCACAAACAGGTATGCATGTGCTCATAGGCTGTGTATATGCAGCTATCTGTCTGATGCACAGTGGTGTTGGTCACACATATATACTCTGAATACCTCCAACCATTGCAAGGAATGCTAGCAATGGCAACCCACTTGGAAGCCATTAGTGGGTCCCTGCAGATACTTGGAAATAGAAGGAATAACTGAGGTAAGGGACAGTTTAAACTGCATGTGTCCCTGGCTACTTTGCACAGATGGCTTGTTCCACCCTGGCCTCCACCTTTGGCTACTGACAATCAGATGGATATGGGCAGGTGTCATATGGCTTCATTATTGGTTCCTCTCCTTGGTGTGTATGATCATGTGGATATAAATTATGTTCTTTTGGCCCACTGTTGCATCCACACCTGGTCATGAGTAATTATGTGGCTGTAGCTGATGCTCATCCTGCTCCACTGGGGGCACATCCCACTAGGCATCCCACTCAGGGCAGACCACTCCTCAGTAATGTCCCTCAAATGTCATGTACCCTTGGCCAAACAGGGCATAGTGGTAGCCACATACCTGCTAATATCACACTGAAGGGGAAGCAGCAGTATCTCAGGGCTGTGTCCAACCTTCTATGGCCTCCCCTGCTGCATACCCTGCTGGACCTCTCATTGCAAGGACAGAAGGTACACTTAGCCAGCATTCCATCACTGGAAGCTCCACAAAATCACTAGCGGGTATGATTCCTGACACCCTCAAACCCCAAGCCATTGTTCAGGCTTACTACAGACACCACTCATGACTCTTCCACCTATGTTAGTGTTATTGTTCCATGCACCATTCTGTATAGCTGGGGTGTGTAAATGTGCTTGTATTTTCATGAGCTAACCCAGGTCATCTTCCACTGCTGGCATAGGTACGCCATCTAATGTTACAGTCCCATCTTCTGTAACTACTTCATAGCACTATGTTATGTAGCATGGTACACACCACAGATAAATTGCTACACATCTCATGGAGCACACTGCAGTGCACCTCTAGATGTATTTGGCAGCAAAACTGAGAATTCAAATGTTAAGTGATGTTACATGTCTCTGCCAGTGCAGTGCAGTGTTGTATGCCATCTCTACCACTGTGTAGGGGCTTTGGATGGGGGTCATCAATGATTGCACCAAGGTATATGAAGCAACATCTGTAACACACAACATAAAACGCCATTATGTGTGATCTGTTAACTATGTTTATCTGACTAGAACTTCATGGGGTCTAGGGTTGGCAATACATACACCTACATTCTAGATGACTCTGTGGAATGAAAAGTTCTCCATACACAAACCACAAGTATCAGTCACACCTGTGCCTGACATGGGAATCATAAGAATTGCTTGGATGGTGCAGACACATTGTATATAATACCTGGTGTATTACACACCACCTAGCATTTGATGGAGTAGAAACCCTTCTGATTGACATACAGGATGTCAAGTGGAGTTGGCGGTAGCAATGTGGGTGCAATCGATGGCCCTCTAGGACCCCAAGGGAAATTAGGTCTGCCAGAGAAAGCCCACATAGTGGAGGTTCTAAGCTCTGTCATCTCTGGGAACCACATATGCTTCTCCACAAGAATCATTATCAAAGTTAAACACTGGTGTAAAATGTGTGTAGTTAAGGCCTGCAAAACTCATAGCACATTCCCACTTGGACACTGAAAGGTTCCCTTAACAAAAATGGACTAAGCATTCCTCATATCCCTGTGGATTTACTGTATCAACCAGCTCTGATAGTAGCTGTCAACTGTTCTGTTCATGGACAAGATGATATGCTAGCCACTGATGGACTGCTATGTGATACAGAGTGCATCATTAGTTCATAGGACAATACTAGGCTATTGGCTCCGTGGCCCTTATAAGCCTAGCCAAGAATTTTGCCTATGTTTCCACAAAGTTAGCACCTGTTTTTCCTGTTCAGCAGGGACACAGGTGGTATCTCAGGGGTGTATTTTCTGTTTTCCATCTAGTCATCCAGTTTCCTCTTAAAGAGGGCGAGTGAGGTAGTCTGCTTGACATTGAGAAGGAGTCTATTCCACAGATGGGGGGAGTCTTTGGGACACAAATCTATCCTACCAACAAGTTATATTAATGCTATAAGAATGCTGGGAATAACTGTTTGAATAGTTCTGAGGAAGTCCCTAGTGGGGGATGAAAGTGCTCAACTCTGAATTTTAGGTTTTGCAGTTTCTGTCTGGTTTTTCCTGCTTGTGTGGAACATTTTGTCTGAATTTTGGAATAAAGCTGTGTTTTTTGTCATTCACTGGTGTCACACTGTGGATTATCAAGTTGGTGCTGTTTGTGTTTCCAGTTTAAGTTCTATTAATGTCAGAGACCAGGTTGAGGCTTTACGTGTGGGTTGTGTGAGTGGAGTGTGACTTATGGATATGCAGCAACTCCATCAAGGCTGGGTATGTGACAGTCTTGTATGCCACACACAGGTCATCTCTGAGCAGTCTGTACAAGACTGAGTAGAGGGACAGGGCTTTTAGCCTATCTGTATAGGATAGGTATTTAAGACCCTGGTCAGGAACCTCTGTGGTCTTTCCAGCTGCTGCATGTGCTTGGCAAGGTACATGCCAAAGGGGGCTTTGTATTCGATAATGGGTCTGATAAGGGGGGAGTACAGGGATGTTATGACCTCCTTGTTCCTGGATGAAATACCCATACTTATGACATGAGCCATGTAGAAAGCCTTCTGTACAACGGAGGCAACATGGTGGTCAAAAGTCAGTTTGCTAGCAATGTGGGTGCCCAAGTCCCCCACGACTGATTGCATGCTTAGCACATTGTTATTAATGTGATAATTAGTGGGGATGACATTTTCCCCAAAGAGGATAATGATGCATTTCTTGACATTCAGTTTGAGGCCATGATTCTGGCACCAGTCATTAGTTTGGGTAAGACCCTCTTGGAGGATGTTCACATCACTAGGGGAATGTAAGACAGCACCCAGCTTGCAGTCATCTGAAAACTTGGTCAGTCACAGACCACTGGTTTTGGCTTGCATTTCAGCAAAGTATATCCCAAACAGTAGAGGCCCCAAGACCGATCCTTGGGGTACACTGCTCATTACGGGTCAACTTATAGAGGTGGCTTCCCCTATTTTGACCGAGTAGTTTCTATCAGTGAACCAGTTGGCTACCCATCGGGTAACATATGGGTTGATGCCTAGCTGAGAGAGTTTACCTATTATGCCCGAGTGGGAAATAGTGTCGAAGGCTTTGCCTAGGTCAAGGTAGGTGGTGTGCACCATCTTCCCCTCGTCCATGGCTTTGGTGACTGTTTCATAAAAGTCCATCAAGTTTAACAGGGATAATCTTCCTCTGACAAAACCAAACTGTGTGGGGTCAAGAGTTTGGAGTTGCCAATGTCGTTGTTTATAAGGTCCATTTTAATGCATTCCATGGCCTTGCAGATTGGGTTAGTTAGGCTGATGGGGCCTATAGTTGCCTGGGCCAGTGGACACTCCAGATTTGTGTAGAGGGATGACAGTGGCTGTCCTCAATTTGGCTAGGACAAAGTCGATGCGCAGGCTTTGGTTGAATAGGGTGCCTAATGGTGCTGAGAACTCATGCTGAGTTAATTTAGGATGCAGCCAAAGATGTTGTCGGGTCCCATGGGGGCTGTATTTTTTGCATTTGAGAGGGCATTAATAACATGCTCCCTGGTAATGAGGGGAGGGGTGCTGGGGATGTCCTGGTTTACTGATGGTGGGAACATGGGGGGGTCAAGTTTTCACTGAACCTGTCTGCCAGCTGGTTGGCTATATCTAGGGCATTTGTGTAAGTGCTGTTTTTGGCCACCAGTTCAGAGCAGATTTGAGTGTTACCTTTGAGACTGCAGACATAACTGCAGACATATGTGATGAAGGCCTTGTGATTGTCCTTAGTGGATGATGCCAATTTGGACTCGAAGTTAGCCTTAGAGAATTTCACCAGTGATCTTATTTACTTGTACAAACAATGGAGAGATTGCTTCTAACTTGGCACCTGCTCCTTCTTGGTCCTGGACAACAATTTTTTTCTTTTATTATAGAGTTTTGTTTATTGTTGCTGTCCACCAGACAGGTTTACCCTTCATTGAGGAAGATGAATTGGTTCTTTCAGGTATTGCTAAGTCCATGCAGCTATGTAGGTGCTCATATATTTTTTTGGTGTAATCTTGGACATTAGTGCTAGTTCCAACTGAAGGGATGGTGGCTGTGAAGCTGCTTATACCTGCTCACAGGAGACTGTAGTAAACTTTGCAAAAGTTTTTTTGTTTGATCCTGTTGGGGGTGGGGGTCAGGGGAGATGGTGACTTAAAAAGTGATTGTTTTATGGTTGGATCCTACCAAGGAGGATGACATTGTAGGGGAGCTACAGTGGCTACTCATGTTGGTTAGTACTAGGTCCAGGATATTTTTTCCTCTTATGGGGATGTCAATCAGATGATCCAATGCATTTCATTGATGAAGTCAAGGAATATCTGGGCATTCGTGTTTGAGCTAGAATAGGTCTTCCACTCTATGGTTGGGTAGGTAATGTTGCTCCGGATCATGGTAGAGTGTTAAATCTTGATGGACTCAAGTAAGTCCAGATAGCAGGAGTGGAAATCCTGAGTCATGGTTGGGGGTCTGTAGCTAACTATGATATGAACAGGTGTTTTGTCAAAGGTTAACTGGACCTGGATTGTCTCCTGTGTGTCATACTGTATGACCACCTTGGAGGTGTGCATGTCTTTGATAAATAGTCCACCTCCTTTGGCTTTGTAGCCCTCTGTTTGGGGTCTGAAAGTATGGTAGGAGGAGTAACCTGGCAATCAGTGCATAACATCAAGGACACTGGTTTTCAAAGCAACCACTAAGACATGCTGAATGGCTAAAGTAGACGCTGCTCCTAGCAAGTTAGTGTGGGTGATAAACCCTTTTAAAGACAAATGCTGGTATTCAGAAAAGCTGTACTCCATGGCTCATCACAGAGATTTTATGTTTCTGAATTATGCATCCATGTTTGCTTTCATCATTTGCATTTATGGTATACCTCACAACTTTACTGAATTACTCAGTATTTACTAGTTTTGGGGTGCAAATAATAGGGTACCATGAATTCCCAAATAGCCCCTTTAAATCCTGATTTTTTTTTTTTTTTTTTTTTTACATGAGACAATGAGAACAAAAGTGAACGTTCATCTAAGAAGGTAGATAAATAACTCAACATAACTGGATGGCAATGGCTATTATCAAGCGAATGTCTTTGGAATATGTGCCCCACTGAATAAGACACTGATACCTGGGACTGGAAGTGGATGGCCCTGGTTTTGTGGGCTGGGTGAGAGCTTTGTGCATGCTGAAGAAACCACAACCAATGACGAACCAACAAAACAATTGTGCAGAGTTGATTGGGCATAATGTCACCATAAATCCATTTCAATAGGGTACTTAAAATAAGTACATTGTTCCAGAGTGATAAAAAAACAGCAAATTTATTGTAGGGACAATGTTTAGCTTTCAATGTGTTTTTGTAGTCCATTTAAATTAGTTAGTATTTCTTTGAGTGTGACAGCTTAACGTACTTTGTAATCTGCGCAGGCTTTTTTATTTAAATATGGGAATGTTGCCTATACAAATCACTCTGATGAAGTGCCTGAACTTTTGGGGACAAAGTGCAAAGGTTTGTATTGTGTTTCAACAATAAATTTGCTGTTCTTTTTACCATGGTGGGACATTGTACTTATTTTAAGTACCATTTACAGTGGCATTATGCTCAATCATCTACTCTATAGCTTAATGCTAAGTAAGTAAATAAATAGCAGTAACTTAGTTCTGTGCTACCCTGGATTGAGGAGCAGGGAAACAACAGGGTTCAAGGACTAAGGAGTCCTGGCACAGGATCATACTATGGCTTTTGAAACTATGGCCACAATGCCAGTGGACAGGACCTGAAATTCGAAGCCCTTAGCTGCTGGCTGGACCCCACATTTGGAGCTATGGATCGATAACATTTTACAATGGAAATGACGGAAGTGGTGATAATAGAAAGAGTTCTCTTAGCAGCAGCAGTGTGCTTTTTAATATCTATGTGTGAAGGTAAGCAGACTTAGTAGCTATCTGCCTTGTTTGGTCAGATGAGGATCATAAACCTATGAATTAGAAACCAGCTTTTCCTTTAGCTTGTATAGGAAGTAAGTGTCTTCCATTAACTTATAAGTGGTGAACATGTAGGAGGAAGTATAGCAGTGATAATGTTCCTCTTCTTGATTGTTGCAAATCCTTGTTTATTTTTAACACTATAAAAGTGCAGGGCACTAGCATTTATGGCCAAGGGGAGACGATTTTCTATGCCTTGCATGGTGAATGTGGAACAAATATGTGCATGATCATGTCACATTACTCAAAGTTTTCCAGCCCTTGTTGATATTTAGACAATAAAAGAATGTCTGGAAAGTCCAATTAATTAGAACCTGGAAGGGGATGATGGAGTTACTGTACTGCCTTCAGGACTAAAAATATTGACTTAATGGCGTTAGTAGTAGTACCTTTGGGAGGAAATAACATTCAGTCAAAAGTATAAGTAGCAAATGGAGCTCCTTATAGTTCCTGTAATTACTAGTTGTGTTTTTTGTATTTATTTTGTACATAAATCTATTTAGTAATGAAAGGTATAACATAACTTGCAGGCTTTCAGAGAATCTGTGTTATGAGACTGAGGCTGTCATTTAAAGATACAGGATATTTGTTTTTGGTTACTGTTATAAAATTGGACAAAGGCAAAAGCTTTCCCCTGTGTTGCAGAAAAGTTTAAAGTCTCTGAAACAGACTATATTTTTATTCCTATATTGCTTATGTGAAAAACTGAAAACAGAAGCTCGTCATTAATGCATGGTTCTTCTACTAAGTCAAAGTATGTTCAGTAAAATACTTTACCATTATGTTTGTGTGGTAGATTTAACAAAGAAGGAGAGAAACATATTCACAAAAGTGAATTTAACTGATTATTTACTGAAGATGTATGGCTTACCAACCAACTTGCTGTCTTTAGTCCATATATCCCAGTGAAGCTTTTCTGTTCTACCCTGGATGCACATTATAATGGATGATATTCCTTACCAATTATATGTAATGGACCAGGATGGCACTGGAGGGGTTTTGAATCCCACCCCTGGCAACCAGTGTACTACCCATGTACATACCTCACAATCTCTCAGAGCAAGACATCTGGACAAAGCCAGAAGTAATGGTGGGAGAAAGGCCCAAAAATAGGGACAGATTTTGAATATTGATCCTGTAAACTCAGATAGTTGCTAGAATGACAGGTTTTGCATTATTATGTATTTACTGAGGGATATGAAGTCTGAAATTCAAATGTCTGCCATTCAGTCTTCATGTTGGTTTGTCACAATTCCACTGGAGTGGGCAGGATTACATGATTGTGTGTACAGATTTTATGGTAATCAGCATCCTGAGTTTTGGCGGTTGTACCTACTCTTCATGGGCCTTTGCCCGGATTTTTGAGGTTTCCAGGTTGAGCGGTATGATTCATGGTAGTTCTCATTAGCATGTTAATGCTTATTTCCAAGTAATTTTGAGGTCATTTGCACATGATTGCAATATTTTTCTTATCAGTGAATCATGCTTTGTGTGTCTTTGAACCAAGCTCTTCAGCTTCATACAGTCTGCTACTCAGCTGTGAATACCCCATTTGTCTCTCAAACATTCCTATATCTGAAATTTTACCTTTGAGAAGTGAAAAAGAAAAATAATTGTGCATTACTCCTCTTTTAACTCAATACTCATAAAAAGTATTCCAGTAGCATGGGAAATATTGGCTATTTCCTCTGCAAATGGTGTATGTTCTAGAAGAAAAGATAATGGGTGTGATCATTACAAGGGAAGTCATCATAAACAAAGTTTAATCCTTAGACTAGAGCAGAGTGTGTGAAATCTAAGCTAGAAGCATTATGTTTTGCAATGGTTACACTATCAGATAATGTATGTCCTGCTAGCAGTAATCCTTAATTGAAATTGCAACAGCAAATTGTGAAACGATTATGGGTTGTATACAGAGAGATTCTCTTCGCCAGTCAATGTGGATTGATCAGTTAGCTTGACAGAAAGAGATTCAATGACTCAGAGACATTGTAAAGCCACACAGAAAAAAAAAAACATCTTGACCGCGGTGGTGGTGCTGCGGTAGCGTTGTCGCCTCACAGTAAGATGCTGTCCGGTTCGATTCTCAGCTAGAGCACCTTCTGCGTGGAGACATGTGTGAATGGGCGTATTTTCATTGAAGGTTGTGCATCAGGCTGGTAACTCGGTGACCCCTAACCAGAAAAAGCCGAAAGACACAAACAAATTAGTGTCTTAGTACCATGTTCTTGAATTGAACACTGTGCTGTTAGAGCTGACTGTACTAGTGTTCTTCCTAGCAGCCCATGCATCTCAATAGTATAGCCCCTGCAACACACATACATGCTCACACACACACACACACACACACACACACACACACACACACACACACACACACACACACACACACCATGGAAACAAACCCCTGCAATACTAGTTCACACTGTGCTGTCAGACATGACAAACCTGGTGTTCTTTCTAGCAGCTCATGTATCATGCTAACAAAGGCCCACCATACATATACACACACACATACAGACTTGGTATTCCCTACCTAACCCTTGTTGTGCAACAAACACAAGCAAATAGACACTCCCACCACCACTGACACCCCCACTCCACTCCCACGACTATTCTGTACTTACCTGTACTGAGTTCTTCCATAGGTATGAATGAGTGGATGCTGTCCTTTGATGACCTTCATTCTTTCCTACTAGAGTAAAATCATTTGGCACTCTAAAATCATGAGCTGGGATAATTTCTGGAGATATCACATAGCTAGTGCGCAATAACAACTCTCACAAGGTAGCACATTAACATACAGCTTTGCCGATGAGAGCGGTCTTCATGGTCATGGTCCCCAGGATGGGAAAACCATGGTGGTATAGTGATGTCTGAGCTGGATGGGCTTACCATGATGTGGAAATCCTGTGAGATAAGGCTTCTACATAATGATAAGTCTTTCTGAATCATGAGATATATTTAGAATATGCTACTGCATTTTTAATTGTTTTGTTTTAATCTGTTGCATTTATTTTGTATGTAGAATGACTGGATGGACTGATCACGATTACTATTTAAATTGTGGCATCTTTTTTATAAATATTTTAGCATCTTATGAAATGTTCTTGAAGCATGAAACCTTATGCCTTTTTGATGGAAATAAATTGTTTCTGTGGGCTCTGAGCTTGAATAGACTATTTTCATAAGTAAAACTTAGTACCAAAACAGATGTGTATTACTTGCTAAACCATCATTACGTACCTACAAATGTGGGCAGTGCAGTGTATGTCTGTATGTAGTTTCCAAGTGTGTTTGGTGTATTCATCAGAATTTACATTCTGTGAATTGTTTTGCATTTTATGTAACAAAATGAGATGGTTATTGCATTTCATGTGACTGTAATAAGCATTATATAGATCTCACATTGCATGATTTCAACACAGGGATATAACATTTGAGTGGCATAGTTAAAGAAAATTTCAAAAATACAATTGTTATATACTTTGCTGACATATATGGGAAGTATACTGATTTTTTTTAATTTAAGTTACTGAATGTAATTTGTTTTTGCTACATGATGACTTAGAAATCTGTATTCCATCACATCTTGAAGGCAACAAATGTGAACATGCTATTCTTGTTATATCAAAATTTTGAAGAGTTTGTTGGTTGTATTAGTTATTTCTGTCATTCTATCCACTGGCTGTGCTAGGTCTGTCTCTGAACATGAGATCATAGTGGGACAGATTAGTTAATTGCCTTTGAACCAGTATGTAAATATAAGACAACATTTTTTTAAGTTTAATGTCAGATGATTTAGTCAGACTGCCTATTTGAATTACTTTTTTCTATTGAGAAGTGGCGATTCAAATACCTTAGTGATGTTACATAACCTAAAATTTTAGTTGCTAGGCTATATGGTTTATTAATAAATAATAGTTCCAAGTGTCTAAATTACATTACATTAATTAAAATGATTTAAATGCTATGAAAAGTTCACCTTTTTCTGTAAATAAGATGTGCATTTATTTATAATTAGTCTTTCAGTCTAATTAGAGATGCATTTACTCTGCATTAAAAAAACATTTTACAGCCAATTTTATGATTAAAAATGTAAAAGCTTTTGTTGAATTCTCATACCAAGAATGAATAAATAGTCTGCATCTGAGGCATGGCAGAGTTCCACTAAGAAATGATGGACATTTTTTTTTTTTACTATTTTAACCAATAGGAAAAGTAAATGTACTTTGATTGGCAATTGAGTACGTTAAGACTTACTGGGACATGCATTAGGAATTGTCGATCCCCCAGTGTGATGCGTTATTTTAAATTGTGTGATGATTGCCAATAAAGAGCACTTTATTCAGAATTATTTGCATGATGTGCAGTATGTTTTGTGCCAGCAGAATAAAAAGGCATACCTTGAGCCGGATAATGGTCAAATGAGGCCCTAGGTGAGATAATGGACTGGGCTTCCCCTCCCTGCAGCCATACCGATATCTCATTCCTTAACTGTCTCAATTACCATAAAATACTGGTCAAACCTGTCGGTGCACATACTATTTCTTTTCTTTTTTTGTTTTTACTTTTACAATGATCACAGAGATTTGAATTTAATCCAAAAGCTGTTGTTTCAATTTTTGCAGAGCTAAACCGCTGGCAGACATTTTCTAAAAAATAAAACAAAAAACAAAAAACAGTTTCACACTGAAAACAGACGTAGCATGAGCAACAGTAAGCTTCTGTTGCCTTGAAACTCACATTTATTGAACATGCATCTGGCAGTCCAGTAAACAAGATGTGGTGGAACTCATAGTTAAACAGCATGTACTAAAACACTGCAAAAGGCACAGGAATTCAAAAGACAACAGTGCAATGCATTTGCTAACAGGTAGGGACAACCCACTAGATGAAGTTGTTCCTTTTCAGGTGCAGCCTAAGAGCACTGTCTGATGAAGTGGCTAGGTCAGAGCCACATAACAGACAAATGAAGGTTGAGGGAATTAAACCTTATAAAAAAAAGTAGCTTATAGCCTCACTCATCTGCATTAAGTACCACAGAAACTGTTATAGCCCAACCCAGTGCATTTCACACGTGTGTGCCTACAAAAGCCAAGGTTAACTAAAAATGTGTTTACAGTTAAAATATTAATAATAAACTTGTAGACTTCATGCTGTCTAGTTTATTCACAGCCCAATAAACACACTGTCAGCAGTAAACAAAGCAAAAACACAAGGTCTTCACCCAAAAAACATGGTTTATATGATGATGTTCCTGTTTCTTCCTTTACATCATAGCTACTGTGGGTTACAGGAACCAAGTACTTATGCACACACACACACACACACACACACACACACACACACACACACACACACACACACACACACACACACACACACACACACACACACACACACACACACACACACACACACACACACACACACACACACACACACACACACACACACACACACACACACGTAGAACCATCAATTACAGCCATTTGCATGACTGTACATCTTAGACATCTGACTGAGAACAAGTGGATGAATACTTTTATCAGTAATGGTCCCCAAAAAATGTATGTCAGCTCACTGCTGTCAAAACCATACAGTAGAACCCATTGCAACCTCCCTGTGACCTCTTAACTTCTTGGCTCAAATCAGAGACAAAGACTCAAAAATCAGGAACAGATTTTAACTTTACACTCTCCAAACTGCAAAGTTTCTGTTTGTCTTTTTTTCTTATATATTGAGAAAGTTGGTAGAATAAAAAAAAAATTGTGTTAAAAACATTTTTGAAGGATGCAAAGTCTGAAACTCATGCCTGTCATTATTACAAATCAAAAATAATGAGGAGACAAAAACTCACATTTTAAATATTTTATATTAGCTATTTGCTAAGAGGGCAAACATGCTGTACAAAGTGGCATTTTCTGGGTTGACCCAGGAGTATGGTCTGATTGGCTTGATCAAAGTCACACAGGAGGC
This sequence comes from Protopterus annectens, assembly GCF_019279795.1. Lineage (NCBI taxonomy): Eukaryota > Metazoa > Chordata > Ceratodontiformes > Protopteridae > Protopterus > Protopterus annectens. Next base: position 811,381,674 of record NC_056745.1, read on the forward strand.
AAATAAAGGCAGAAGGATTCAGTCTATGTACTTTTAACCACAAGAACCCGTATGTTAACAGTTCAGAACCTTAAATGCCAGACGACTCTAATTAACATAAAATGCATTTTCTGAGCAACAGATATGAAACTCTAATGACTAGCATTATTGACTGACTGTTATCCTCAGGGATTTATCAGAAAAAAAAAGAAGATGAGAAAAGCCTACAAGTTAGAGCAGTGGATTAATGCTTTAAGTTCTTAATGAGCTTCTTTCTGTAGTCAAGAGTACAGGGTTTTATTCTTTTAAGCTCCATTTGCTTGCTGTGTGACTCTAAGCAAGTAACTTAAAGGGCCACTACGGGCAAACAATGAAAAAACATATATTTTTTATCTTGCCATGATTTACTGCACTTCTAAAGCTGCCTGCAGCAAAATAAGTGCTCTTTCCTAATTTAATTTTTTTTTTACTCATGTCTGCCCTCATGGGGGCAGACATTGTGATTCCTTTGGAAAGCTAAATCTGTCTCAATGTACAGACTGTGAGAACAAATAGCCCTACCATTTGTTGTCAGATTAGACTTCCATTCACGGAGAACAAAGATGGCTGCCGTTCTATAAGCACTGCAGTACTTCAGCTCTTCAAATACCTGAGAAAAAAATCAACCCTGTGGAGTTATACTTAGAGTAAACAAACTAATTGGCAGTTATTACTAATTGACCAGAAGTCACTTTTGGTTCTGAGAAAGAAAAATCGAAAAAAAATACTTGGTAATAGCAGGATTGGATCTGATTGTCAGGTTGACTCTGAACAGAGCACCAAACAAAGGACTGATTGATCTCACTTTTGTAACCTTTTCTTTGGGAAATAAATCTTCGTGCAGAATTTCGAAATGTCAAAGGGGGACAAAAATATGGAAACTACAACTTCCAAAACCAAGCTGTCAGCTTTGCAATCACCGGAGAAAGAATCTTTAATCAAGAGACAGAAAACTATCAAGCAGCAAGACACTGCAAAAACAGGGCCATCAACAAAATCTGATCAACAGGTCACAATGGAAGAAATCAAATCAGCATTGCTACCTATACAGGATGCCTTAAAAGAGCTAACATCTCAAACACTTTCATTTAGTGACATGTAATCGGATTCTCGAAAGAATGGAGAAAGCAGAAACTAGAATTGCTACCAATGAAGACAATATATTAATGCTCACTAAAAGAACAGAGACACATGGAACTGACATTCAAATGATGCAAAATAAAATTCTGGACTTGGAAGCAAGATCCAGACGTAACAATATAATCATTAGAGGGATCCCAGAATCTATTCAATATAATGACCTGATCACTTCTATTACACAAATATTCGAAATACTGCTCAAGGACTCTGAGGTTGTTAAGCAGATGGTCATAGAAAGGGCGCATAGAGGATACAGAGAATCTCAAGCTTCAAATATACCCAGACCTGTTTATGTTAAAATATTGAACTACCAAGATGTGAGCAAAGTACTGTTAACTATTAAAAATCTGGTGGATCTATAATGTGGCAAAATAATAAAATTTCTATAGCACAGGATTTACCAACACAAATAAGGCAATCTAGACAAATGCTGGCTCCATATTGTAAGTTTCTGATTGACAAAAATATCAGATTTCAAATGAAATATCCTAATAACCTAATTTTTACTGTGGATGGCATTAAATACTCTGTAAGCACAAGGAAAGAAGCAATACCTACTTTTCTGAAGATTTTTAAGGCTCTCCCATCTTCAGAAATGTGAACAGTTCATTTTGGCTTTCTGCAGCACCAGGGAGAATGGGATGTTTCATTTACGGCAATCTGAGGCTTTAAAATCCTTTGTCTGTTCTGTTTCTTGTAGCAGGCCTGGAATTTTATTTTCTTATCTTCTTATCTCGTAGTTCCAGTTGATTGAACTGCCTTTACAGTTTAAATAGCTGAGAAGAAAGAGGAACTGCTGGCAGTAAAAGAAACCTGTTTGGACTTATTTTGCAGGAAAAGGACTGTAAGATAGTGTGCGAAGTCAAAGTGATGCAGGTAAACGCTGTGGAAATGCATTGTGTATTAAAAAAGGAGATGGTTATGTGTAGTGGCAGAATAAGGTTCGGTAGTTCTTTTTTTATATCTGTTTTCTCTTTTTCCTATATCTCCCTTCTCTTTACTCCTTTCCTTTATTCTTGTAGATAGGTGGTATTATTTCTAACTGATAAATGATGTAAAAATGGTTAGTTGATCAGATTTAAACAATGTGCATATAATAATAAAAGAACATAAAAGAAGTTATTCTTTTTATGTGTAATTAAAGGCATTTTTTCTTATTTCTTCTCCTTTTGCTGTGCTCCCTTCATGCTTTTTTTCCCCTCTTTTTTTATTTTAACCCCTTGGTTCCTCTCTTATTCACATATGGTTATTACAAATGAAAGTGCCATTATAGTTTTATTTTGAACTGCATTGATTTTCAATATTAATATGTTAGTAGGTAAGTTGTAGGGGAAGAACAAAGCAGATTAAAGTAGTTAGATCATTTTATTCAGTAGATACAGGATGTTGGGAAATGTTAAATAACTGTCTGCTTTCTATGTCAACTAATATTTAATACTGTATAGAACAACAAATTAGAATGTTATTTGCTATTGCTGAATATAAAGCTGAAGTGAATTGAAGTACATTAGAATCTCAGGGTACAATTAGTTTATTTGTATATCCATAAATATGTACAGAGCTGTAGTTACCTATAAGTAGTGTTTAGTAGGGAATGTCAGAATTAGGCTTTGTAGACGTAGAAGTAGTTGTTGTAGGTTTTGCATGGGGTTTCATTGTTAAATAATAGAATTAGTAGATTAGTTACTCAGATGGTTTCCAGTAATGTAAAAACCTATGTTCATCCTGGTCCAGAGGAATAGTGGGTAGGCACTGGGTAGGGATAGGATGGCAGTTTTGCTTCCATACAATTGATGATATGCCAACTTATGTTATTCTAAGGTTGCTCAAAGAGATTAGATATCGAGTTATATTTCTAATGAACGTTAAATGTGGATAATAGAATCTTGGAATGTCAAAGGACTCCAGAACATGAAAAAAAGAAAACTGTTTTTTCATTTGTTTCTCAAATCATGGCATGTTGTATTTTATTACAAGAAACGCATATGACTAATGATCAGTGGGAGTCAGTGAAGGATAAGAAATGGGTTAGGAAGATTGTGACGGTGGAAGGAACAACAAATAGTGCAGGGGTGGCAATTTTAGTTAAGAATCACTTTCAGGGAGATATTAGGGATGTGAAAATGGATCAGGAGGGTAGATGGTGTTTGGTCCTTCTCACATCCAAATGTTATGATAAACCTATAGTACTAATATGTGTATATGCCCCTAATGTTAATCAGCATCAGTTCATAGCTTCAATCTATTCCATTTTACAGTCATACAATAATTGCTATATCGTGTTGGGAGGTGACTGGAACTCTTATCAAGATCCTAAATTAGACAAGTTGGGTGCTTCTTCAGCGTTCAATAAACAGGCAATGGTAGCATTGAAAGAATTGAAAATGGATTTCAAACTCTATGACCCTTTTAAACACATACACTCACAAGGGAAAGCAGAGAATTTTACTTATTATTCGACCTGCCATAAAATGTGGTCGAGAATTGACTTTTTCTTAATTTCAGAGGTGTTGATCTCAGCTGACCCTAGTGTTTCTAATCAAGTCAGACAACTCTCAGACCATTCAAAGATAACTTTAACCTTAAACAGTAGTAATATGGATACTAAGAGGCTTCGAGGGTATAATTGGTCCTTGAACCCATATTTACTAACCAAGGAAGATATATTAATGGAAGTCAAGGAGATACTTAAACAGTCATTAAATAATATTTCCCAAAATAGACACCCAATAGATATAGAATGGGCTACAACTAAAACGCAGCTAAGAGGACTATTTATACAAAAAGCTACATATTATAAAAAAATACAAAAAAAGACTCAATTGGATTTAGAAACTAAAATTCAATTACTGGACCAAGACTTGATGAGGAACTATAATGAACAGATAGAAACTGAGCTATTAAGATGTCAAAAAGAACTATTTTTACTTCATAATAGAAATTTGTCACTTTATGAACAAAGAAATTTAGTTAAATATGCAAATATTCAAACCCCCTCGAAAGCATTAGCTCGTATTATTAACCAGATGAAATCAACACGATTAATTACTGAAATACACTGTAACAATACTACATATACTGACAAGGCAGATATCATGAAGACCTTTGAAAAATTTTTTAATCAGATTTATGGTGAGAAGCAGACACTCTTGCAAGATAAAGACAGAAAAGATTTTTTACAGAGAATCACTTTCCCTAATATTGACAAGGAATTTCATAGAGATTTAATCAAACCGATTACAGTTGAGGAGGTGTCTGAAACAATCAAGAAACTGAAGCCTCACAAAGCCCCAGGCCCAGATGGTTTGACCTCGGAATTCTACAAATCTTTTAGTGAGATTTTGAGCAGTGTATTGTCACAGACTTTTAATTATATCACTCTAAATAGAATTAATGATCCTCATTTTAATGCCTCAAGGACAGTTCTGATATTAAAAGAGAAAGGTGATTCCAAAAATCCTGATAATTACAGGCCTATATCACTTTTGAATATGGACATGAAAATCATGACATCCATTCTGGCGAGTAGGCTGAAAAAGGTAATAAACCCAATAATATCAGAGGAACAGGCGGTGTTTATGGATGGGAGGCAGACCACGGATAATACCTTAATGCTCCATACCTTAATCTCTTATGCGAAATATAAAAACCTGAATTTGTATGCCCTAATTATTGATGCTCAGAAAGCATTTGATAGGGTTAATTTGGATTATTTATTTGATACATTACCTTATTTTAATATACCGCAGGAGTTTATCTCAATGTTAAGGATACTATATAGAAATGCATACACAAATTTATTTATAAATCACGAATGCTCGAATAGGATAAAAATCATAAATGGTACCCGACAAGGCTGCCCATTATCTCCCATCTTATTTAATCTTTACTTGGAGCCTTTATTTTTACACCTTAAGCAAAATGTTTTTATAATTCTCCTGTACTGTATGGAATAAAGGTTAGGATGGCTGCCTATGCAGATGATTTAAACATATATTGTACCACACCTGTTTCCGATACTGAAAAATATTAGCTGCAATAGAAATATTTGAGAGAATTTCCAATTACAAGCTAAATTTTAAAAATCTAAAATATTCCCATTAAAGACACCCACACCTTTTCAATGCTACCATTAATAGGACAAGTATTGACGGAAGAAAAGATAAAATATCTGGGAATTGTCTTCTCAACTGAAAATAGAGATTTTTTTATTAACAATGTAAAGTCAACTACAGATCAAATAACATTGGATCTTGAAAGATGGAGTAGATTGAAGTTACCGATGATGGCAAGAGCAGCTATCATAAGAATGAATGTTCTTCCTAGAATGTTATATATTTTTAGAGCTGCACAACTCAGAATTACCAAAACATTCTTCAAACAGCTTCATATACGATTGGGAAGATTTCTTTGGGAACCTAGGAAAACGAGAATTTCATATGAAAAATTGATGGCTCCAAAAAATAAGGGGGGGCTGGAATTACCGGATTTCGAAATGTACTATTTAGTGATTCAGGCCAATAGAATTTTAAAGACGTCTTACTTCGATAGTGATAATAGAAAATGGACACCCAAATGGGTGCTCTTAATGTACAAGCATATAAATGAAGTGGGAGTCAACGCTAAAGCATTACCCTTTTTAAATAATTGGACAATGAGTAAATATAAGCTAATGGAGCACATCAAAAGTTATGTAACGGCAATTCAAACTCTTTTCGCTTCCTTAAATTTACTAAAATATATGATGGTTTTCCAACCGTTTCATAGGAACCCAAATTTAACAATTGGTGGTCAATTGATTGATCTAAAGAAATTCCCTTTAATCATGGAGTTAACTGTACTCGATTTATATCCTTTTTTAGGAGTACCAGTACATGATATTTTAAAAGAAATAGAACTCCCTATTTCCTCTTTAATTATAGTAAGACAGCTAAAAGACTTGGTTATAAACTATTTTAACAACTTTGAAATGAAAGGGGAAGATTTAATCATTTCTCTTAATCTATGGGAAGCGCTGTTGCAGGATAGAAAATATATAACCGCAGCATATAAATTGATAAAAGAGAGGAAGTATAATATTTATATTATTTTATCGAGTTACTGGAGAGAGAAATTGATATTGCCAGACGACAATAAGATATTGGAGGCATTTAAATTAACATTAAAGTCCGTATCCCTTCAGAAATTGGTATTTACGCAGCTGATGATATTTAACAATGCATACTATACTCGTCTCACTTTGCACAAATTTGATGCGAAGAATTCACCCATATGCCCACATTGCTTTGATCAGACAGCAGATTTGCTTCACATGTTCTGGAGTTGTAAGTGCATTTATAAATTGTGGAATTCATTAAAATTGCAGTTACAAAAAATGGGTTACCAAAATTCAACACTCTCTTGGGAGTTTATGGTTCTTCATATTCCCCCGGAGAATCTAAATAAATCAAAAACGATTGTAATTATGAATATCTGCCTATTAATGAAATTATATATAGCCACAAATTGGTTGAATCCAGCCCAGACATCGTGGGAAAATTTCAGATTGTTGGCAATAAAACACATCTTAGCGCATAAACTGTTAATTAGTGATCACAAGAAAAATATCAACAACATAAAAATCTGGGAGCAAATTTTTAATATTATTTTGGCTTAAGAGGTTACTATCCACTTTTTCTCGGGAACCAGAATATAGTCTAAATCAACCTTAGATTAGATAGAAAATGTACAGAAAAGACAGATTGTTGGCTTGGATTTGTTAATGTTGGATTTTTTTTTTATTATTTTCCTTTTGATTGTTAGTGCTGTACCTTTGATCAATACATGAGGTTGATATATATGTGAAATTAACCAATGGAAGCATTTTGTATATATTGTATACAATGTGTGAATTTGTAATATGGTTGTGAAAAATAATAAAAATGATTATTGAAAAAAAAAAAGACTTCCATTCACTTAGAATGGACCACCTGAAAAAAATGCCAAGTTTGAGAGTCTGCAACTCATGTGTCATTGACTGGTATGTGCTGAGTTTTACAAATGTTGTTCCTACTGATGTACTACACATTCTCTGAAAGAAACTTGCAAAAGTGTCAACAAATTACTGAGATAAAAAAGACTTTTCACAAGGAGCAGTTTTGCAAGTTTCAGTTCCTAGCCAAGTTACTCCTCCCATCTCCCCTCCTTCAGTGGGCTACAGTCTCACATTTCCAGCTTTACTAGATTCAGTTATTTAGTCAACTTTGCATGACAATAGACATCAAAAAAATCACAGCCTGGTGTGCCACTAAAACTGCTCCCTTATATGTCTCTCCACTTCTGAATAGCATTTCTCCAGGAATAAAAAAAAAGCACACACATCAGTCCAGAGTTTGGGCCAATCTATCCATTTCTTAAAGTGCACAGTAAAACATTCAGTTTATAATGCATTCTGGCTGCTGACATGGTTATCTTTACATAGTTATTCTCTTATAGCATAACCTGAACTTATGGTATTCAATGCCAAGCTTTACAACAGTTTTCAGTTTCTTAACAATGACCTCCCAAGCCTCTGATGTGACCCAGTACTTTGTCAATATACTGTAAATACATAGATTAATACAAATATTTGTGCACATATGACACTTACAATAATACACACATACCATCATTAAAACAAGATAAATGCAATATAAATTGTGTCAATATAGTTATGCTTTCTAGTTTATGACCCTGTTTGTCTATGGAAACTTCTTTTTGAATTTATGTTCATGCAGTTGTATATTTGTTGTATATTATCTTATTTAATTGTTTCTCAATATTCTAACCACTGTGTATGCTGCATCAATTGTAAAACTCTGATTTTACTCATTTTATATTTTCTATGCTCTTTGTACAAAATAGCTATGTTTGTATAATTTATTTTTATTATTTTTTATAATTGTTTACTATATACCTGGAGCTTTTCTCCCCCAGCCTCCGCTGAAAAAGGTCATTTTGTGTCCAGTCGGTCCAACCTGATAAACAAATGGAAAATAAATAAAAAATAAAATATACTAAGAAAATCAATCAATATACCAAGAAAAATCCAAAAGTTAAGAAAAGAAAATCATAGAAGGAAGGAAAATGTTTCCTTGATGCTGTCATGAAAATCCCACTCACTTATTCAGATATTATGGGCAAATATATATATATATATATATATATATATATATATATATATATATATATGTATATAAAACAATGTACCCAACCCACTAGTCATAGATGAATCTATAGTCAGGCACACTGATGTCCCACTCACCAGGCTAAACAAGGAGAAGGTTACTGTCAGCTGCCTGTCAGGTGCCAGGATCTGCCACATAACCCATGCACTCAGGTCACTCCACAACAAGTACAAATATGACTCTGTCATTGTCCATGTTGGTGTGAATGACCTGAGACATGCCTCCCAGAACTACATGAAAAGAGACATGGAAGAGCTCTCCGATCTTGTAGCCCATGGAGGTATGACCCTAGCCCTGAGTAGCATTCTGCCATCACCCAGAATGATACCGCAGTACAAGGACAAAATGATTGACTTCAACAATTGGCTAAGCTTCTGGTGTCATTCTAAGCGGATCCAGTATCTGTCTGCCTGGAATGACATGGTCGACAGACCATGATGCTTTGCCATAGATGGCCTGCACCTGTCACCCATGGGATTCTGGATACTGGCTAAGGCTCTTGCAGCCCCTCTAGTGCCTTTTTAAGACAAGTTTCAAATGTAACAGGAACAGGCAAGCAAAAACTGAGGGTAATGCTACTCAGTGCTAGAAGTCTAAATCTCAAAATGCACTCACTCAAGGCACTCCTTAAAATGGAGAACATCGATACCTGTGCAGTGACTGAGACATGGTTCAAGGCTCCAAAGAGCACCCCTGCACTACTAGGCTATAACTCATACCACACTTTTCGGCCACGTAACCTGGACTGGAACATCAAAGGTGGAGGTGTGCCCATATTCATTAAGGATATCCACACCTCCAGGCTAGTTGCTCAGCATAATGCATCCAAGGTTATCCAAGTGCAACTAACTCTGGACAAAACTGCAATCCAAATTGTAGCTTGCTACAGATCCCCCATCATGCCCCAGCATTCCCACTCCTCTTTTCTTGATATACTGGAAAATATTAGGGTTCAAACACCCTGATAATGGGCGATTTCAACTACCCTACCATTAACTGGGAAAACTACTCATGTACCAACTACTTTGCTCAATGCTTTCTGGAATTCATAAATTCCAGTGCCCTGGATCAACTTATCCACACCCCCACCAAGGGCAACAATATCCTAGACCTAGTCATTACCAACATAAATGACCGGTGTTCTGCACCCGAAGTCAACTCCTTGTTGGTCAGATCCAGCCATAAGCTAATCACCCTAGATATCCACATCCTGCCCCCACCTCCATTAAGGAAACCACGGTAAAAAATTTCTCCATAGCCAACTACATGCTTCTTAAGACAGAAATGGCGAACTTCATGACACCCATGCAGATGGACAATACATTTAGAACTGCTGAATCCTACACAAATGCACTCTATAAGCACTTACATGAGTGCATGGATTGTGCTATCCCAAACAGAACCAAGAAGCTGTCCTCCAAAATAAGGAAGCCAGTCTGGTGGTCCCCTGTCATAAACAAACTGTACAACAGAAGGAAGAAACTGTTGCAAAAGAGAGTAAACTCCCATGAGTGGTGGAGCTCCCTGATCAGCCTCAGTAAGATGCTAAGATCCCTTATAAGAGCCTTCAAAGCTAACTATGAAAATAAAATCGCCAGTGATTCTAAGGACGACCACAAAGCATTCTATAGCTATGTCAAGAATCTCAATGGCAGCACCCAGATCTGCTCTGAGTTACAGCACAACGGCATGAAAATTACAGAACCAACTGATATTGCCAACATTCTGGCAGATAGGTTCAGTGCTATCTTTACCACCCTCTCACACCCTAAAGGGCCCATATCTATACAGGAAGAATGCAGGGTCCCTGTAATCACAACTACACAGGTAAAAGCTGCACTCTCTAAAGCCAAAAACATAGCTTCCATGGGACTGGATAACATCCCAGGCTGCATTTTACATGAACTTCAGAACGAACTGGCTCCCTACCTAAGCACCATGTTCAATCATAGCCTCACATCAGGCTTTGTGCCCACTGAATGGTGCATAGCAACAGTTATCCCACTCCAGAAAGGGGGAGCCACCACTAATCCCGGGAACTATCATCCTATTAGCCTGATGAGCTTGGTCTGCAAGGCCATGGAACGTATCATCATGGAACTCATAAGCAAAGACATTGGTAACCTCCAAACTCTGGGCCCCACCCAGTTCGGGTTTGTGAAAGGCAGATCATGCATCCTGAACCTAATCGACTTCTCTGAGGCAGTCGATGAGGCTAAGGTGGTTTACACAGCCTATCTTGACCTCACCAAGGCTTTTTACACCATCCCCCATTCTGGAATTATAGCGAAACTCACTAAACTAGGTATAAATCCCTATGTCACAAGATGAGTTGCCAAATGACTCACTGACAGAACCCACACTGTAAAAGTTGAAGAGTCCAAATCTGACATCAAACCAGTGACAAGTGGAGTACCACAGGGTTCAGTCCTGGGACCTCTCCTGTTTGGTATCTACTTCTCTGAAGTACAAGCTAACAAAGAAGGCCTCTGGCTAACGAAGTTCGCAGATGACTGCAAACTAGGAGCCATAGTCGATTCCCCAAATGATGTGGACATCCTACAGAAGGGCCTCACTGAGACAGATGCCTGGTGTTAGAGCCATGGCCTCAAGCTCGATACCAAAAAGTGCATTGTCATCCCCTTTGGTAAAAACTCTGTACCCGTGAGCTACCGGTTCCACTTCATATCATCAAAATTTCATTTCATCGAATTCAATCATCGAGACCAAATCGTGAAACTCATTTAAGTAAACTCATATATCGCATCTGAAATCATTGAAAACTATAAAGCAACTAGAAATAACATTCCACAAAGTTTTACTATGTTTATGCAGGGGGGCAATCAGCTTGATCCCCCATGTGGGAGCCCCCCACACCCCCTGTAATTAAATATACCAACTCCAAGGTTGCACTACAGCGGGGGAAAACTCCACTGTAGTGCGACCTTGGAGTTGGTATATTTAATTACTGTGGGGGGCAGAGCCCCCCACATGGGGGGTGCAGGGGGGGCTTGCCCCCCTGCATAAACATAGTAAACAGTGTCTGGGATGTTATTTCTAGTTGCTTTATAGTTTTCAATGATTTGAGATTCGATGATATGAGTTTTCGACGAAATGAGTTTTCGACGATTTGGTCTCGATGATTTGAATTTCGATGAAATGAAATTTCGATGATATGAAGTGGAACCGAGCTACCACATAGGTGGTAGTCTACTTAACACCAAATGTGTGAGGAGACCTTGGGACCCAGGTGGACAGTAGTCTCTCCTTTGATAATCACATCGCTACAGTAGTCAGGAAGTCCTTCTACGTGGCACATCTCATCACAAAAGGGTTCTCATCCAGGAAATAAAGAGGTCATTGTTCCCAATAAAAAATAAAAAACAAACCACCAATTCGCACCAAATATTATTTCTTTGTAGGTCATTGTTCCCCTTTACTTGACACTCATTAGAACCATTATAGAGTACAACGCCCCTTTTGGAATGTACCTCACAAGACAATTGCAGCAGCTGGAAAGGCCGCAGAAGTACCTCACAAAGAGGATTACTGGCCTCAAACAGATGCCTTACACTGACCATCTAAAAAAAATTCCAGCTTTACTCCGTAGCATATCGCCTACTCTGAGGTGATTTCTGCCTAACATATAAAGCTATGTCAAACCCAGAGCTGTTGGACATGCTACACCTAAAGAAATCCCAATCCCTCTGAGCTACACACTCTAGGGACCTAAACCTTGTCACCACAATAAACAGGACATGCTGGAGAGATAGATTCCTGTCCCAGAGACTTCCCATACTCTGAAACAAGCTACCCATCTATGTCAAGCAAAGTTCCTCATTAGCACTTTTCAAGAAAAATCTTTGAGTGGATGGGAGATAGGAAAATATACCCTGGGAATCACTTCTCTGGCTCTGCTCGACAGTGGCACAGGAAAATAACTTTCTTGGGTGGCATAAGCCAGGGAAACTTGTTGGCTAGGCTTACTTAGGCCCTTAGGCCGATAGCCTAGTAACTACCTATGAACCTATTATTAGACTAAATACAATATTATGTAGCATTGAAATGTGCTAACATTATAAGGGTGACAGTTCATTATTTAGCCATAAAGCAAATTTCAGAGTGGAAAAGTTCAAATAGTGGATAAAGAGGAGGAGGGTAAGAGAAGAAAGAGTGACAAAAAGTATTTGTTAGAAGTAATAATTAGGGTAGATATGGGAGGCAGGAGAAAAAATGAGTAAAAATAACATTACAAGTAAGAGAAACGAAACCAAGTAAAAGAACAAATAACATGGTGTGTGTGTGCGTGTGTGTGTGTGTGTGTGTGTGTGTGTGTGTGTGTGTGTGTGTGTGTGTGTGTGTGTGTGGTGTAAAAGAACTATAGAGCAAATCTGCACTGATACCTGCTTGCTGCCCTGCTGAGGGGGACACTTGTGCAAGTGCAGTGGACTGGCTCCAGTAGGAAGGGGTGGCAGCATAACTCAACATTATAGAACAAGAAATCTGGACAAGGCCATAAATAATGGGGGACAAAGGCCCAAGAATGGGACAATTTATAAATATTGCACTTACAAACTTAGAAAGTTGATAAACAGATTTTGCATTAGAGTGAATTTTCTTAAGGATATGAAGTCTGAAAATCAAATGTCTGTCAACTTTCTGACTTCAGTGTTCAATGATTTGCCAGTGATTTGACAGAAAACTGCAATTTTATGAAAACCAGACAAAAAATCTGGACTTTCTGCAAAAATCTGTACTGTTGAGAGACATGGATGGGAGTCTTGAACCAACACCCATCAATCATTTTCATTTGTTTGCCAAAGCCATTACAGCAGTGTTTTGCAGAGAGGTGGGAAAAGCCTTAAATTTGACTGGTATGTTGTATGGGTGTGGGCAGCTGTGTTTGTGGAAGGTGGAGGTGTGCCTTTGTAAGTGTGGTGCAAATGTTATGGATTATGAAATGGAGGGATTGAGTAAAATTGTGCTCGGTGAAGTCCCTAGCAATTTCATCACTGCTTGATTCAGACATATACATTCCCCTGTGTTTGTCAATACTATGTTTGAGTGCATTGTTTTGGAGTGTGGTATCACTGCTACAGCTGCTGCTACTCTTTCAATACAAGTATCTGCTTTGGAATTTTTCTCCAGGAGTCTGTTGCTGAGAGGATGAGAGACATGCTACAGGTATACAACCAAGACAAACTGGATAAAGCAATAGTAAGAAAAAGTACTAGGTCACATCAGAGGCTTGGGAGGTCATTGTTAAGAAACTGAGAACTGTTGTAAAATGTATCATTAAATACATATGTTCAGGTTATACTATAAGAGAATAACTGCAAAGATAACCATGTCAGCAGCCAAAATGCATTAAAAGTTGAATATTTTACTCTGCACATTTTAAATGGATAGACTGGCCTAAACTCTGGACTGATGCGTTAGCTTTTTTTTTTTTTTTCTTTTTTCTTTTATTCCTGGGAAATGCTATTCAGAAGTGAAGAAACATACAAGGGAACAGATTTAGTGGCACACCAGGCTGTGATTTTTTTTTTTATGTCTATTGTTATGCAAAGCTGACTAAATAGTTGAAGCTAGTAAAGCTGGAAATGTGAGACTGTAGCCCACTGAAGGAGGGGAGATGGGAGGAGTAACCTGGCTAGGAACTGAAACTTACAAAACTGCTCCTTGTGCAAAGTCTTTTTTATCTCAGTAATTTATTGACACTTTTGCAAGTTTCTTTCAGAGAATGTGTAGTACATCAGTAGGAACAACATTTGTAAAACTCAGCGCATACCAGTCAACGACACATGAGCTGCAGACTCACAAACTTGGCAGTTTTTTTCAGGTGTCCATTCTAAGTGAATGGAAGTCTAGTCTGACAACAAATGGTAGGGCTATTTGTTCTCAGTCTGTGCATTATGGGACAGATTTAGCTTTCCAAAGGAATCCCGATATTTGCCCCCATGAGGACAGAAAAGAGTAAAAACAAAATAAAATTAGAAATGCGTACTTATTTTGCTGCAGGCAGCTTTGGGAGGTGTAGTAAATCATGGCAAGATAAAAAATATATGTTTTCTTCATCATTTGCCCGTAGTGGTCCTTTAACCAGACAGTACTACTGGGACTTGGCTAATAAAAAAGTAGAGCATATGTACTTTCTGACTGGTATTACTGTCTGATTGTAATCCCCACTGATTTACCTGAAAATGTCCTTGTGTTTTCTGCCTCTGCCTGCATCCTGGAGTAGCAGTAATCCTATTGCCTGCATCCCTGGTGTAATGTCTCTGCTCCTGGTAATGCCTGTGTCAGTAGTAATCCTTCTGCTTGCATCCTTGGTGTAATGCCTCTGATCCTGGTAAAGCCTGCATCACTGACTCTGCCTGCAACCTGGAATAGTAGTAATCCTTCTGCTTCATCAGTAAAGTAATGCCTTTGCTCCTGGTAATACATGGGTCAATAGTAAACCTTCTGCCTGCATCCCTGGAATAATGCTTCTGCTCCCAGTAATGCCTGCATCAGTAGTAATCCTTCTGTCAGAATCCATTGAGTAATGTCTATACTTCTGGTAATATCTGCATCAGTAGTAATCCTTCTATCTGCATCCACGGAGTAATGCCTCTGTCCCTGGTAATGCTTGCATCAATAGTAATTCTTCTGCCTGCATCAATGAAGTAATACCTCTGCTCCTGGTAATGACTGTATCAGGATTAATCCTTCTATTGCACCCATGGAGTAATGCCTCTGTTCCTGGTAATGCCTGCATCAGTAGTAGCCCTTCTGCCTGCATCCCTGGAGTTATGCCTCTGCTTCTATTAATACTTACATCAATAGTAATCCTTCTAGCCTGCATCAATGGAGTAATACCTTTGCTCCTGTCAATGACTGCATCGGTAGTAATCCTACTGCATCCTAATGCCTCTGTTCCTGGTAATGCCTGCATCAGTAGAAATCCTATTGCTGCATCAGTGGAGTAATGCCTCAGCTACTGGTAATACATGCATCAGTATTAATTCTTTTGTTTGCATCCATGGAGTAATGCCTCTGCCCCTCATAATACCTGCATCAGTAGTAATACTTCTGCCTGCATCCACAGAGTACTAGTAGAAGCAATAATCCTTCTGACTCCATCACTAGTAGCTCTGCATTAAGAAGTAGTAACATACCCATATGCATGGGCTTGCGCACACACACAACACACACACACACACACACACACACACACACACACACACACACACACACACACACACACACACACACACACACACACACACACACACACACACACACACACACACACACACACACACACACACACACACACACACACACACACACACACACACACACACACACACACACACACACACACACACACACACACACACACACACATATGTATTGATTATCCAACAGCCTAGATATCAAAGATCCTTTTCTCACAACTAAAAAAAAAAAATAAGTGTCACCAAGCTAATTATCTTCTGCACACTGCAAATAGGAAAAGACATGGAATGATCTCCCATGCTGATCACATTTCAAGCAAAACAGCACAGCAGGCAAAATCACTGATCTCCTAAAATCACAAACTAAGCATCACAGATCTCCTGAGATTGAGTTAAGACACAGTACCTCACAAGGCACAATTCTCCCACTCACTGGAAGGGGTTGATCTGCAACAACAGACTGGATGCTGAAGACCGGCTGTAAAGGCTTCTCACAGAACAGTGGATTAAATCAGCTGGACTGGAAGGGTTGCTTATAGAACAGTGGAATGGGTAACTGGGGATTTATTTATTTATTTTAAAGTAAGGCCAGGCCAGGTCCCCCCAACCAGCAATGGACTGTAGGCAACTGCCTAGGTCACCTTGTACTAGATAAGGGCATGGCCATACCTCTCAATTGTTCCAGACTCTCAAGTCACTGAGGATTGTAGTCAGTTGTACTTATTGTTTAGAAAGTGTATGTCTATGTAAAACCCACTGTTCTGTTATATGTGTTATGTGAATTACAGTAATATTTAAAATTTGCCCTTGATTTTGGGCCATTTCCCCCCATCCTGTTCCCTTGGTATATAGAGCAACACAGAGAAAAGAAAAATGAGTTTCAAACAGCATGCTGAAATTAGTTTGAAAGAAAACTGTAAGATGTTTAATGCACGTTACAGAAAACTGTAAGATGTTTGATGTACTATTGCTATAGTATGAGAAGCTAAAATAAAGAGCGCAAGTTAAGATTTTTTATATATGCTTCTTCTCCTTTCTGTATGCCAATCATCAAGCCTCCCCCATCTGAACTTGAGCCAGGTTTACCTATAGTGATGAGGCAGTCCTGATATTGGAGATCTCTCAGATGGAGACATCAAGGACCTGTTTCTCAGCCTGTGTCTGCTTCATGTTTCCTTTGCCTTGGACTGGATTTTCTTATCCTGCTAGCTTAAGGATCTGGCTTCACCTTCTGCACTACAGACCAGAGCTGATCATATTTCAGAATGAAGTCTAATTGTCCCCAGGCTTAAATACACCCTACCACCCCTTTCTTTGTATGCCTTGTCTATCTAGACACAGGCGTAACAGCATTTATATGGTGTAGCCTTAACCCACACCCCCCGGTGGTGATGTGAGCTCTGTATCACTGTGGGAACCACCTACTCCCTTTTTCAAGGATATGCATGGTCCCACACATTTCCCATAAGGGCTACCGTTTCTGCCTTGGGTAGTTACATCCATAACTCACTCTGGCTATAAGTTGCATTGGACATGGCGTGCTCCCACCTCAGTCCTGGAGTGATAAGTCTAATTGGTCAATGTGGATATGCTGACAGAATCCACATCCTCCCTGCTCCCCCCCAGCATTTCCAGTGCCCAAACCAGTGATCAAACTTGGTTAAGTTAGGGATTTATCCCTCTGTGTTGCACAGCCAGGACTTGTGATAGTTAACTTGGATTTATTAATTATTTGTGTTCTTATAAACAGCACCATAGTCACACAATGGATCAGTGGGATTAATTTAAACAGTGACTGAAGTGATTTGTACAGCATCTCATTTTCAATCGTTTCAATACACAAAAATCAAAATAGCAGTAACTGTAAATATAGCAGTGCAGCAGACATATCATATTGCAGTATTTAATGGTGCCATCAAAAAGTTGATAAAACACAACACATTTATAATATGAATTTGGAAACCTATAAATTGTTTATCAGTGCAGAGATTTGTAGATACCTGACAGAAAGAATTAGCACAGTTTTCACTTAAATATACTAAAGTTTTGTTTTCTTTACAATACGAATTATAGCTCAGCTGGAATAGCAAACAATTTATATGGTATCATGAATAAGTACAAATAAATAAATGGCATGTCTTTCTGGCTGATAAAAGAAGTGCATATAAGTAGTAGAAAGAAGAAGAATTCAGTTCAAGCATAAATTATTGCACATTCAGAATTTGACAGACTGGCCAATATTTACTTCACCAAGACTTAATCTCATGATTTCATGCTTCAAATATTTTTTACGGCTCTTCTCTCATCAAATGGATTTTCTAACAAAACCCTTTCTTTGACTTATACACATGCAGCCAGCATTGAATAAATGCCATAATATTTTCCTTTTTTAGTGCATGCTATTAATACTTCACTTAACCTTTTGATACAAGCTTTAAGCTGCAGATTCTGTCTCATTCAACAATTTATGAATATTTGTTTCCTTTTGATCCCTGCCATCTTATCTTAATTATATTCTTTCTCTCGTTCTTATGAAAAACAATGACATTGTATAGAGATAAAATATGATCATTTTTATATATTGCTCTTATATGTGGTTACATCCATTCTTTTAGGTTTCTTTTTTTTTTCTCTTTTCAGACCTATAGTTACATCCATAACTGACTCTGGCTATAAGTTGCATTGGACATGGCGTGCTCCCACCTCATATATATATAACATATATGGTGTAATAAAATTATTTATTGAATTATTGGCATTTGTTTACCGGGATAGTCCGCTGGTCCGTTGAGAGTACATTTTCAGTGGAGACCCGGGGAGAAAAGCTCCGAAAATACATTACACGTAACAAATAAGAACAATTAGTATGAACTGTGCAAGCTAAATAGAAGAATCAAAAAGATGAACTTTAAAAAGAATCAATATACATAATGATGTATATACATACATAAAAAACTTAAACAGATGAGATAATCAACTTTGGAAAATTCTCATAATACATTTAGTGTACGGATACTGACAATTGCTTTTGGGAGGTGAAACTTACAATGTTCAATAGTCATGAAGCTTCAGAATAAGGTAGTCAGGCATATGTTACATAGTGAGTAAAACAGAATGACTGGGTAATGATTGTAAGAATGTGAGTGGAACTATGGGAGCAGAAGAGGTCATGATTTAAAACTAGGAGGTAGCTAAACTTTAGAAATTTTAGTAGCACCTGTTAAGAGATCCACTTTAACTAACGTTCTGCATATTCTGTACCTGTATGACTCAAATGAACCAGGCACAAAGGGAAAACCAAACCACTGTGGTAAGCATAGGAAATTAATTTAAATGTTTATTTGTTTAATAAGTCCTGAATTTTGCTACTTCTGTGAGTAACTTTTATACTGTTTACATATTTGCTCTTTAATAATTCGGTAGCTAGTTGACCAAAGTATTCTCTAAAGCAATGACACAGGTCATTGCATTTATTATAACAGAAGGATTAGGGATACAGTAATTTCAGTTACATTATATGCAAAAAAACAAGGTTAAAGAAATGAGTTAACAGATGTACATGCCAGTGTTGGCTCTGTGGCACTGATGAGTAAAAGTGAAGAAGCTGACCAGGGAGGGATGTGAATGAGTAACTTATGCCAGGGGGAGGGGTTTATTACAGATCCTACTGCAAGGGCACCATCTCTGGGAAGCCTTCAGATATGAGCTCTAAGTCAAAAGGGGCAGAACTGGGGGACTATGAGCTCAGCCAAGGAATTCTTCTCAATGTAGGGTGAGAAGAAGTGTCCAAACTCTGGGCCTTACATCAAAACTATCAGCCAATCAGAGGCATGTGTAAAAACGCAAGTGAGATATGGATGACAACTTATAACTGTTCATCTGTCTCCCTCCACATGACCTGAATGTAAGGTGAGATTGCTGAAAGTTATTCCCTTGGAAAGGTGAGAGCCACTGCAGGGTGACATAGGTTGATGATGTAAGAGGATCCATGATGATTGGAAGCTGGCACTATAAAGCAAAAGAAAAAATATATATACAGATCAGTGGAGGAAAAAATGTACCTTAAGCCAAATTATTATCATTAACCAAGTATTGATACACAGAACAGTTAAGTAAATTATAACACAGAAAATTAGATAGACATCTAGAAATATTTATGTAATATACATCTTCTACTTATGATATATCAAGATTTATGCCAGATTAAGAGAAAATGATATGGAAGTAATAATGCCCGACAGAGACGCATTATTAGGAAATTAACATATACCCAAGGGGTGTTTTGTGACCTGGCAGAAATACATGTTAAAACACTTAATTAATGGACAGTCCTAACCAATTAAATGCATTAATTCTGTGTTTTAAAGTCATTCTCTTAAAAAAGTGAAATTTGCATTTCTTTGCCAAACCGTTAATTTTACATGTTGGCAATTAAATAATTTTTTCATGAACATTTACTAATAATAATTAACTCTTAATTATACCGGTCCCCACAGTGATGTACACACCTCCACCAGCCATATTAATTTTGATGCTGTAAATACAGCACGACCACTTTACACTTCCATGTTTGGAATATTATTTAAATTTAAATTTCCTAAAAAAATGGCTTGAAACAAAGTTTTACCTTTACATAAAAAAAGTGTTCATATGCATCCTTGTGCATGTGAACACTTTTTTATGTAAAAATAAAACTTTGTTTGACCACTTGATTTTTAAGGATGGGTTTAATGGGCAAAGTGCTGTTGAGCCCTTAAAACATAAAGGAATTTGTCCTTGTAATCCACTGATACTCTGTCTTTGGTCTTCTTTATAATCTCACCACCTCTCATATTATCCCTACCAGCTCTTTAACCATAAACTCAAATTGTATTGTCTGCACCTTTCTCAGCAGCTTGCTTTGATAAAGCATTCCTGATCTTCTTCTTTTTACAGCTATAAATATGTTCAGTAATGCATTCTCTAAGTGTTCAAATAGTGAAAACATGGATATGCAGTAACAATGTGCCAAGTAAGCCAAATTACAAGAATCACAATTAGCAAAAAGACTGAATTTAATATTATAATCAGTAGTGGGGTGTTTAAAAGAAGAAGAATTCAAATGTTCCTCGAATAAATAAGGGTTTGTGATAATCTGTTAAAACTGGATTGTTTAAGAATGTTCTCATATCAAAAATATGGTGACACAAAGTTGTAAGAGAAATTGTCACATTCTGATGGTGGATGCTAAAAAGAGTTGTAGGATGACTCTCCTAGGTTTGTGTTTAAGAACAAGTGCAGCCTTAAACATTTGCTATTTAGTCATGTAAACGTATTTTAATGTCCAATTTCAAAGATGAAATGGTTTGATTAATTGTCTTAGTAAACTAGGAACTTGGTTGTTTCAAAATGTTTAATGTATCAGCTTTCTGTTCCTGTATGATTTTCATATTATGTACAATATATAAACTCAAGAGTAACTGTAAAACAAACATGCTAGTTTTCCAGTGATAAATACCATCTAGGTCCTCTATGTGATTAAAAGAAATGCAAGATGTAACAACAGGAAAGTTCTGCTAGGCCCACATAGTTTGTTAATTTGTCTTCCTGTTAAATATCCACAGATCACTTAATAAAAATTGCCTTATGTGTGCACCATACTTGCATTCCTGTTGAATAAACCACAGATCACCTAACAAGAATTGCTTTATGTCTGTGCCATAATTTTGTTGACTTACTTTTTCTGTTTTACACTTGCTTTTAATTTAGTGCAATAATTCACAAACATTTCTGTGAAATGTTTGTTTGTGTTTCCAAGAAAAATGTGCTTTGGATGTTCAAATTGCTATGTGTTCTCTTACATCTTATATTTTTAGTTCAACTTCACCTCTCCTTCAATATTCTCAGATCACATACATGCTTCTACACCCACCACTCAACTCTCCCAAAAACAAGTCCTCCTGGTGATATCTAAGGCCAAGAATACTACATCTACATTGCTAGACTACATTTTGGGCTGCCTACCGGTTAACCTGAAACATATGTTCATAGGTGTTTACTAGGCTAATGACCACAAGGGCCTTTTTAAATCTAGCCATGCTTCCCAAATCTCTAACAAGTTCTGGTACCCTTGATAATTGTAAACAGTGGCTTGAGAGATAAAACATTTACAAGCTAGGGCCTGGGAGATGAAACATTTACATATTGCCTGTGTCCTTTAGAGACATAGGCACCAAACGAGGGATGAATTTCCCATTCCCCGTCCAATTGTTCAAGTTGCACTTGAATTGGGTTAGGGAGGAACTGTACTTCACATGGATGGGGAGCTTATTTCAGAGATGGGGTAATCTCTGGGGTTTCTGGGATACATACCTGTCTCTCCAGCAGGTCCTATTTATATCACAGGCAAGGTTCAAGTCCTTAGAACCAGTAATTCTGGTGCTGTTTTGCAGATATGCAGGAGGTCCATCAGAGTGGAGTCTGACAATGCCCTATGTCAGGCATAGATCTCCCCTCCAAAAGCCTGTAGGAGACAGAATATAGGATGGAGTCTTGAGGCTATCTGCATAGGATATTTTAGTTAAGTCCTTTTTTTTTAGTGAGGAACCTCTGTGGACATTCCAGTTGTTGGATATGCCTGTTTAGGTACATGCCAAAGGGAGCATTGTACTCATTGATAGGTCTGATGAATGCTGAATACAGTGGAACAAAGAGTTCCTTGGACCTAGATGCCATAAGTTTGTTTATAGGTTGCACAGTATAGAATGATTTCCTCACTACTGTAGACACGTGAAGGTCAAAGGCTAGATTGCTATGTGTGTTCCTAAGTCCCTGACTACTGGGCCAACTGTAAGAGGTGTGTTGTCAATATGATAATTACCAGAGGTGGATGACTTTCCAAAGGAAACTAGAATGAATTTCTTGACATTTAGTTTAATTTCATGGCAATCATCTGCAAATTTAATCAGCCAGAAATCACTGACATTGGCCTTGACTTCAGAGAAGTAAATGCCAAAAAGGAGCAGTCCAAGGTCTGACAAGGCTTGTCAAAACCCATTTGAGAGGCTATTTAATATCAGCCTCAAAACAGGCTTCATGCCAGATGAATGGAAGTCAGCACCATTCTCTTGCATAAATATGGGGCTTCAATGAACCTGGGTAATTATAGGCCCATAAGCCTGACCAGCTCCATTGGTAAGGCTACAAAATGGATCATTATAGAATTAATAAATATGGATATATGTAACCTACAGAGTCTTGACCCAAGCCAATTTGGATTCATCAAGGCCAGATTCTGCCTACTTAACCTGGTTGGCTGCTTCAAAAAGTTACTGCAGCAATGGATGAGGGCAAACCATAACACACCACATATCTAGACCTCACAAAGGTATACGACACCATCACACACTCAGGTATTGTGGATAAACTCTCCGAGCTAAATGTAAATCATGATGGCTCACAAATAGAACCTGAGAAATAAGGGTGGGCAGTTCAATCTTTTCCAGAAGACATGTCACTAGTGGTGTACCTAAGGCTTTAGACCTTCGGCCACTCCTCTTTTGTATTTACTTCTCAGATGTTAAAGCAAATGCAAAGGGATTGTGGCTGACCAAGTCTTAAACTCCCCAGAGGACATCATGATCCTTCAAGGTGGCCTGTCCTCAACAAAAAGTTGATGTTAAAACCATGGACTAAAACTAAAAGCCAAATAATGTACAATCACATCTTTTGGCAAGCATGACTCTCCTTTGTAAGTTTCACACTGAGAGCAAATCCCTGAAATCTGATTGTCAAAGATCTGGGACCCTGTGTTAACAGTAAATTGTCCTTTGATCACCATGTATCCACCATTTTACTAAAGGCCTTATTCCTCACACAGCTTATATCTAAAGGTACATAATCCTGGTCCTGGGATGTAATGATTGTATTGCACTTGGCACTCATAAGGCAGATTATTGAGTATAATACCCCTTTTGTTATGTACTTGCCCAAACACTTGTCACAGCTGAAATGACTTCAATACTACCACAGTAAGAAAATAAAGTACCTAAAAATAAAAACTATGCAGACAACCTCAAAGGTTTGTCCCTCTTCTTGGTATTATACAGGCTGCTGACAGATGACCTTTGCCTTGTGTACAGAGCCTCAACAGACTCTTTCCTGTTAGACCAATTACACATTTGCAATTCCAGTGGTGACATAACCACCCACTCAAGGAATCTCAATCTCTTCTGCAACATAAATAGAACATGTTAGAGGGCTATGTTAATGTCACAGAGAATTTTGCTTCTGTGGTGTCATCTTCCACTGCATATAAAGCAAATTACTTCTATTACCCTATTCAAATGTGATTTGGGCAAATGGGTAGGTAATTGCAAATTCACCCCTGGTTTAGCACCCTTCTCCCTCATGGATAGGGGTGACATCTAAACCACCTAAACATATCCTTGCTCTGCCAATCTCTGGGCTATTTATATACAAAATATAAGGGCTAGAAACTCCAATGGGAATTGACAGCTGAGCTTCTTAAGATCCTCACAGATCAATGGCAAGTAAGTACCTTTGAACCTATAGAAGAACTATATATAGGAAGGATGCAAACATCATTGATGCAGCTATATAAAATAGTATGCTCTATGATTTAGGCACCAACATCCTGGGAATGAAGTTAAACAGATCCTATAAAGCCTTGCAATGAATAAGGCTACAGAAAGCAATGGAATTGAAGCTGAATTCATTAAAATCTTGCTAAACGGTCCTGCATGAGAGTTGCTTGGAATATGCTGGCAAATTTGGAAAAAATAACAGCAGCCCATCAGATAAGAAAAGGTATATATATATATATATATATATATATATATATATATATATATATATACACACACAGAGAAAATCTAAAGAATGCTCAAATTGTTGAGCAATTGTACTTGTTTCAGAAGCTAGTAAGGTCTAATATTCAACAACTTGCAAGATAGACTCTAGCAGTACATGAACTGATAATGTCCAGATGAACAAGCTGGTTTTAGAAGGGCTGAGGGCACCAGAGAGCAAACTGACAACATTCTCTGCACAACAGAGCAATAACGTTGTAGAAAAATATTTACTTTTATTTTATTGACTAATCTAAAGTCTTTGATTACATGGACCATAACAAAAAGGGGCAAGTTCTTGGAGAAATGTGGATATCAGGTCACCTTATTTGCCATATGAGGCATATATATATATATATATATATATATATATATATATATATATATATATATATATATATATATATATATATACATATATATATATATATATATATATATATATATATATATATATATATATATATATATATATATATACATATGCAGATATGCAGAACAAGGAGATCAATATGAAATTAGTGACTTGTTCAAGATTTAGAAAGGAGTTTGACAACGCTGTATATCTTTACCCTACCTATTTAATTAATATTCTGAATATATCAACCCAGCCACTGGGGATGCACAAGCCAGTGCATTTCTTTGTGCCGGTCCCAAGTCTGGATAAATGGGGAGGGTTGCGTCAGGAAGGGCATCTGGTGTAAAACTTTGCCAAATCTTTTCATGCAGTCACCAGTTAATATTTCCATACCAGATCGGCCGAGGCCCGGGTTAACAATGACTACCACCAGTACTGTTAGCCAACAGGGTGCTGGCAGAAATTGGGCTACTGTTGGCCAAAGGAGGAGAAGAGGTGGAAGGCATGGTCGAAGGCAGGAAGAGAGGAGAAAGGCTAGGATTGTGGTAGTGAGGGTCAGAACTTTGAATGTTGGCAGTATGACTGGTATAGGGAGAGAGCTAACTGATATGATGGACAGAAGGAAGGTTGGTATATTGTGTGTGCAAGAGACCAGATGAAGGGGAGTAAGGCTAGGTGTATCGGAGGTGGGTTCAAATTGTTTTATCATGGTGTGGATGGGAGGAGAAATGGCGTAAGAGTTATTCTAAAGGAACAGTATGTGAAGAGTGTTTTGGAGGTGAAAAGGGTGTCGGATAGAGTGATGTTTATGAAGCTAGAAATTGATGGTGTAATGATTAATGTTGTTAGTGCATATGCTCCACAAGTTGGGTGTGCAATGGATGAGAAAGAAAAATTTTGAAGTGAATTGGATGAAGTGGTGATGACTGTACCCAAGGATGACAGAGTGGTGATTGGAGCAGATTTAAATGGGCATGCTGCTGAAGGGAACAGTGAGGATGAGGAAGTGATGGGTAGGTATGGTGTTAAACAAAGGAATGCAGAAGGTCAGATGGTAGTGGATTTTGCTAAAAGGATGGATATGGCTGTGGTGAATACGTATTTTAACAAGAGGGAGGAGCATAGGGTGACATACAAGAGTGGAGGAAGATGCACACAGGTGGATTATATTTTACGTAGGAGGGCCAGTTTGAAGGAGATTGGAGACTGTAAAGTTGTGGCTGGAGAAAGTGTAGGTAGGCAGCATAGGATGGTGGTTTGTAGGATGATGCTGGTGATCAAGAAGAGGAGGAGGAGTGTGAGGGAAGCACCAAGGATCAAATGGTGGAAATTGAAAAAGGGTAATTGTGAGGTGGAGTTCAGGGATGAGTTAAGACAGGCACTGGGTGACAGTGAAGAGTTACCAAATAGCTGGGTAACTACAGCAGAGCTAGTAAGGGAGACGGCTAGAAAGGTGCTTGGTATCACATCGGGACAGAGGAAGGACGACAAGGAGACATAGTGGTGGAATGAGGAAGTACAGGAGAGTATACAGAGAAAGAGGTTGGCAAAGAAGAAGTGGGATTGTCAGAGAGATGAAGAAAGTAGACAGGAGTTTAAGGAGATGAGGTGCATGGCAAAGAGAGAGGTGGTGAAGGCTAAGGATAAGGCATATGAAGAGTTGTATGAAAGGTTAGACACTAAGGAGGGAGAAAAGGATCTGTACCGATTGGCTAGACAGAGGGACCGAGCTAGGAAAGATGTGCAGCAGGTAAAGGTGATAAAGGATAATGAGGGAAACATACTCACAAGCGAGGAGAGTGTGTTGAGGAGATGGAAAGAGTACTTTGAGGGGTTGATGAATGAAGAGAATGAGAGGGAGAGAAGGTTGGATGATGTAGGGATAGTGAATCATGAAGTACAATGGATTAGCAAGGAGGAAGTAAGGATAGCTATGAAGAGAATGAAGAATGGAAAGGCTGTTGGTCCAGATGACATACCTGTGGAAGCATGGAGGTGTATAGGTGAAATGGCAGTGGAGTTTTTAACCAGATTGTTTAATGAAATCTTGGAAAGTGAGAGGATGCCTGAGGAATGGAGAAAAAGTGTTTTGGTACCAATTTTTAAGAATAAGGGTGATGTGCAGAGCTGTAGTAACTACAGAGGGATTAAACTGATCAGTCACAGCATGAAGTTATGGGAAAGAGTAGTTGAAGCTAGGTTAAAAAGGGATGTGATGATTAGTGAACAGCAGTATGGTTTCATGCCAGGAAAGAGCACTACAGATGCGATGTTTGCTCTGAAATTGTTGATGGAGAAGTACAGAGAATGTCAGAAGGAGTTGCATTGTGTTTTTGTAGACTTGGAGAAAGCATATGACAGGGTGCCTAGAGAGGAGTTGTGGTATTGTATGAGGAAGTCAGGAGTGTCAGAGAAGTATGTAAGAGTGGTACAGGATATGTACAAGGGTAGTGTGACAGCAGTGAGGTCTGCGGTGGGAGTGACGGATGCATTTAAGGTGGAGGTGGGGTTGCATCAATGATCAGCTCTGAGCCCTTTCTTATTTGCAATGGTGATGGACAGGTTGACAGACGAGATCAGACAGGAGTACCCATGGACTATGATGTTTGCAGATGACATTGTGATCTGTAGTGAGAGTAGGGAACAGGTGGAGGAGACCCTGGTGAGATGTAGATATGCTCTAGGGAGAAGAGGAATGAAGGTCAGCAGGACTAAGACAGAATATATGTGTGTAAATGAGAGGGAGGATAGAGGAATGGTGAGGATGCAAGGAGTAGAGGTGGCGAAAGTGGATGAGTTTACATACTTGGGGTCAATAGTTCAGAGTAACGGTGAGTGTGGAAGAGAGTTGAAGAGGAGAGTACAGGCAGGATGGAGTGGGTGGAGAAGAGTGTCAGGAGTGATTTGTGACAGACGAGTACCTGTAAGAGTGAAAGGGAAGGTCTACAAGAGGGTAGTGAGACCAGCTATGTTATATGGGTTGGAGACGTGGCATTGAGAAAAAGGCAGGAGTTTGAGCTGGATGTGCAGAGTTAAAGATGTTAAGATTTGCACTGGGTGTGACAAGGGTGGACAGGATTAGGAATAAGTATATTAGAGGGTCAGCCCAGGTTGGAAGGTTTGGAGACAAAGCCAGAGAGGCAAGATTACGTTGGTTTGGACATGTGCTGAGAAGGGATGAGGAGTATATTGGGAAAAAGATGCTAAGGATGAAACTACCAGGTAACAGGAAAAGAGGAAGGCCTAAGACAAGGTTTATTGATGTGGTGAGAGAGGACATGCAGGTGGTTGGTGTGACAGAGCAAGATGCAGAGGACAGGAAGAAATGGAAACAGGTGATCCACTGTGGCGACCCCTAATGGGAGCAGCCGAAAGAGGATGATGATGATGATGATCATGCAAAATGCTGAGTTACTTGAGTCGGATGTTAGAATCAAAATTATCAGGAGAATTGGTATGTACATTTCGAAGCATCTGCAGCAATTAGAGAGACCACAAAGGATCCTCGCAAGGAAAATTCAAGGTCTTCAGCATCTGTCCTATGTGGATCATCTGAAATCACTGTCACTTTTATTGTCATCATTTATTTAATATTATTTATTTACATGACTTTATTTCTTATCTTGAAAGGTATATAATGAATTGGCTAGTTATCGGAAAATAATTCAGGAATTAATATGGTGCATACAATCAATTCAGTGCATACAAATTCCATTCACTCCTATCTGTTTTTATCAAACATGTCTGAATCAACAGCTGTAGTGAAAAGGGAGACAAGTGGTATGCACTGCAACCACAGGTAGTTACTTGGATTGTGGTCCAGGAGAGCATTGAGAAACCTATCCCAATTTCAGAATTGTCCCAGAGGACTCTCTGGTTATGTAACCTGCTAAAAATCACATAGTAGGCAAATGGACCCTGGGGGACTCAAACTTTGTACTACAGGCAGCAGCTCATTTACATTTCATTACTCTAATCATATACACTGACTGCTAGACCTCAGCACCCTTTACTAATGTAACAGTATAAACTATTCTCATGTTATACAATCTAACTTAAAAACATTGCAAATTTCAGTCAGGATTCACTTAAAAGTGAATAAATAATGCAAATGAAAACCTTAATGAACACCTGCGATCCTGGCATTCAAATTATTTAGGTTAACATATTCTGTATACAAGTCAGTGCCCCTTTTTATGCTATGTATCACTTTGATCAAATGATAAAACATGTTTATGAGGGCATGTTCATGTGTCACAGTTCTTGGAATGTTCATGTTTTGTTGGCAATCTAGCAGTTAGGAACAGTGTGCTCATTATTTTTCAGCACCACTTGGTATCAAAATTAAATAAATAAAAACAGAAATAAAATTTTAAAACATGCTGTGCGATTTGGATGCTCTTTCTGTGATACCCAGGTGTCTGATAAACAGAAAAGGATGTTGAGCTTTGCTGTTTAGATTGACAGGCTTCATTGTTATACTGTTAAAATTCATGCTGACTTATCCTTTGCATTGTTGGCATTTAATATGATTGTTCTGCTGTTGTAAATTATTTTTATTGTCACAATTTCTACACAGTTTCTAAGTACACTGAACATATGATATAAGAATGTATATATATATATATATATATATATATATATATATATATATATATGTATATATATATATATATATATATATATATATATATATATATATATATATATATGTATATATATATTAAATTGTTGACTGGAAACACACTGAACAACCTCATTCACAATAACCAGAATGAAAAAAGTATCTAAAGAAAGTGAACGCAAATGTAAACAAAACTGTTACATTTGTGACCTTCAACAAACTTCAAAAAATTGCTTTTATTTGAACGGACTTTGCCCCCTACACCCTTAACATTGGGATTCTGCTGCACTCATACCACCAGAATGTCAATAAACTAACTCCAGGGTCACACATGAAAAAGTGAAAAGTCTTAAATTAAGCTACAGTCAACCTACTGAAGCTCATTTGGTCGAATTTCATTTAGTCGAAAATAAAATATAGCCCCTGCCCCACTACCGTGCGACCCTGGAGTGAGAATATTAAGTAAGGGAGTATGGGGGGCACAACTCACATAATTGTAGTGTATTCACTGTTATATGAAGGTGTATCCATTAAAAATGTATTTATATATGTTCAGCAAAAACTATTTGCAAAATGCCCCATTGTGGGGGCCTGTTCCCCACACCCCCCCTTACTTAATATTCTCACTCCAGGGTCACACTGCAGTGGGGCAGGGGCTATATTTCATTTTCGACCAAATGAAATTTGACCAAATGAGCTTTCAGTGAAATGAGCTTTCAGTGAAGTGTGCTGCCTGTAATAATTTTCAACCAAATTTAATTTGACTAAATGAATGGGATCCATATATATATATATATATATATATATATATATATATATATATATATATATATATAGAGAGAGAGAGAGAGAGAGAGAACAAAACTCTTTCTAGGATATTTGTCTTGAATGGTACAATGTTCTAATTCCCATTTATGCACACATACTGTTGAGATCCATGTCTTTCTAGATCTGTCAGGAAAAGTTGGTATTAAAACAAGAATAATACCATACAACACATTTAATATCAACAAGCAAGTAAGCATTATAGAATAGATTGCTTTTACCAAAACAGGATTGATACACCAGTTGTAATATAGCTGCAACATGAAAACTGCTGTACAAAAATATGGATGATGCAATGCCAGCTTTTCAGGAAAGCTACAAGTTGAAGGTCAAACCACAGTACCCAAGAGACTGTGTAATCTAAGTGTGGATGGTGATAAATAATCAGAAGGTGTCGTGATGAAAGGAGACAGGTTAGAGTTAACATTACCCAGACTAAATCACATGAGCACAGACAGGGAGGAAAACAAAACAGCAGGAAAGAGAAAATGCTGTGAATTCAATTAGTTGGCAATGCAAATGAAATAAACAGGAATGGTAAAGCAGAGGCAATTGAGGAGAAAATAACACACATGGGGAGTACGTTAAAATGAGCTGTCAGTCCTGCAGTTGCTTAGGCTGTTTAGTTTTATTTAGTGACCTTTAAAACCTAAACATGAATCACACTGAATGCTCAATGGTATCCAGGAAAAAATAACTTCACTGTAAATTTAGAAACCTAACTTGTACATACAATAGCATAATCTAGCTTAAGACAACATGAATATTTGACTAAACACAGAATGATCCTGTGTTATGCATGCATAGCAAGTGGATGTAATTCAACAGTGGCAGTTAGTTTTATTTTCTTCATTATTACCTAATTTCTTATTTGAGAAATAATATAGTTTCCTCACATGTTGTATTTTAAGGAAGACTAGTTATGCTAAGGTGGACAGATATAACAGAGAAATATGTTTCTTTTAGTTTGTAATCAAGGTAATACTATTAGTAATTAATTAATTATGAATAAGAAATACAAGATTGGCATCTGTCACTCATTAACTTGAGTCAGCCAAGAGTGATGGATGTTCAGTTGCTAATATTAACAACAGCCTGCGTGTACTGCTGTCATCTCCATTATACAGATGCCGAGTAAGAGAAACTAAAAAAAACATCGATAATTAGAGCATGTGCAACTCTAGATTTTCATCTGGGCTGTAGAAACTTCTCGACAAATTGAAATAATATGCTAAGAAGTGACAAAGATGATCAAATGCGTATTTCATAGAATCATGATCTGTTCATACTCTCAGGAACAAAAAAAAAATTATTTGTTTAGCAAACTGAAATTTATTTCCTTTGAGTCTGAACATAACAAGAGGTATGTTAGAGGACAAGTTCCTTTATAAAGAGGCGGCCTTAGAGTTCTAGAAAGATTAATGACCTAGTCAGGGCCATACAATATGTAAGAAGGAAATGAATGGAGCTAAATCACAGGTTTCAAGGTTAGAAGTTCAAGGAGTTAGCCATTATGCAACAGTACCAGATGAAAGCATGCTGAATGGTCATCCACCAGGAAACAGCCACTCGCTGAAACAAAAACTAGTTCTGCTTTGAGTATCTTGGAAAAAGCCATGTGCTAATACATTACAAGAATACTATGATAAAATGATGTGATGATCTGGCCTCTAAAATAAATGGCAACATTGACAAATAGTGTGGACTGTCAGGTTATCGGCTTCAGCAAATCCTGATAATTTCTCATGTGTCACTCACAGAGGAAAGCATCTTCAGATAAGTGCTTTTAAGTTTTGATGAACAGCAGACGTTTACATGTACATTTACTAGTTTATATAGACATGTGCTCTGTTTAGCAAAGAACAACACTTTTTAATACTGTCAAAAGACAAATATTTAAGGTTGCTCCTTCTCAGATTCAAAAGCAAGCATATGGCTGCAATTAAGATAACTGCTAGGGGTTAAATATGGCTGGAACTCATTACAATCCAAGGTAGTAAGCCAGCAAGATCGAAGTGTGCTTTTTCACAGTTTCATTCATTTACTGGAATTGATATCCAAATCAAGGCAGTGTTAAGGTACGCCAAAAATATAGAGAAAGTTGCAGAATTTTTCCTTTTAGTCCTGGCATCCTTTCTAATGTTGACAGTATAGGAAAGAAATCACAACAAGCTTTTAAATTCAGAAGCAGTAAACAAGTTAAAAAGGGTGAACCAGAGTTCTTCATTTGGGATGTGTTTGTATCACCAGGGATGCATGCATATGCCTTAGAAATAGAGCCCTTACTCCATTCTTGAGTAGTATAGTCTAAATTATATTCTGTACTGATTGCTTGTTTTACTGACTTATTTTAGGTTAGTCAAGAAGTTAGTCAGAAGTTAAGCATAAAAGAGAAACAATTCAGTTATGGGAATACTGCAAACATGCAATATATAATCTACTTCTGTAATGGACAAAACCCCCCCCCAAAAACCAAAAAAAAAAAACAAAAACAAAAACACTGCATTTCATACTATATATGTGCTGTAATCAAGTGTTACCCAAATGGTCAATAAGCACACATCCAAAGAGGCATGGTATAAGAGACAGGGTTTAGACAACACAACTAGAAATGTGCACATATGCAAGATTATACATGAATGTATATAAAATATCACACATAGGGGCACACTGGTGGCCATGTGAATGGTAGCACAGCAGAGAAAGCACATGAAAAGACAGAAGACCATCCACCTGATAGAAATGTAAATGTGGTGTGCACATCCACTGTGTACTGGTACCCAGAGGTTCAGTGGAACAAAGACCACAGTCAATGCCAGCAATGTGTGCTGAATATATTCCGATAAATATATCATTAAAATAACAATATAAAATATAAAATCATGAATTGTGCTTTACTCTTGAGGGAGGTTAAGAGCATGGTCAGCAGCAGCTAAAACTGATGATGATGGGCCCACTGTGATGCAGATTGCCCACTGCTAAACTGTGTGTTGTTACCGTTTCCACCCCTCTGTCTGCATCTCACCAAACAGGGCTAGCAGCTGAGATTTTGTGAGATATGATGCTGCATCATGTTCCTCTGTTGACCCACCAGCTGAGCTTCAGAATGAACTCACTGCATGGGCACCAATAACAAAATATGACAATACACATAAATAAGCCAACAACTGTCACATGATAAGAGACAAGATGTAGATTAAATATCTCATGTTTAGCCATCATGGTGATGTTGATAGCCTCTGTGATCTCATCCACAAAGCACACTAGAGCTAAAAAAAGGTTAGCACAACAATACAGGAGTGTCACCTCCAGGGGAAGAAAAGTAAGGGCATTATATAATAGAGGGGGGGTGTGGCATAATGGTTAAGATCAGCACTTCATAGTGACAAAGCACAGGCTTTAATTCTGACCTCAGGATATTGACCAAGCTTAAAATGGCCCTTCAGGGCAATTAGCCTGGTATTCACCTGTGAACCTATAAATTTGGAATACATGTACCCTACACCACAGCTGAGCACTGTGAATTCCATCCTGTTAATGGTTCTACACAAAATATTGGTTCTCTCTTAGTCTAGAGACAAAACATAAGTGAAAAATCTAAACCAATAAATATATACAGTATCACATATTAAATAAAGAGTACAGTGCTTAGGCTTGCTGTGTTTCCCATGTGTTGCCCACTGCTTGTTCTGTATAGCATTATTTCATTATGTGGACCACTGTTGTTTGTGGCTCACACGTGCTTGCAAGTCAACTTTCTAAAACATGTCATTGTATAAATGCACAAAAGGGACCACTAATTTGCCATATAGCAATGCTGTTGACACCCCTAGGTTGCTTGTGAGGTATAAAATTATGCCATCCACATTGTATATCATGAAACCCTTGAGGGAGTGGAATATTTTCTGGCACAAATATACTATGCCCTCCTTGTGCAGCGGGAAATATATAGCTATATGGGTGGAGTCTTTAGCACCAAGAATGACTGGCAGATTTGCCACAATATGAAATTGTTCCATAATGGTTTCTTATTTCAGGATGTTTGAAACATTATATGTTATAGGTTCATAGGTTCATAGGTTCATACTAGGCTATCTGCCCGAGGGCATTTATAAGCCTAGCCCATAGTTTTGTGGCTTACGCCACCCCTTTAGTTTGAAGAAACTATGCCTATTATTTTGCTGTGCCTCTGTCAAGCAGTGACACTGAAGTAATCCCTGGGGTATATCTGCGATCTCCCATCCATTGGTCAAGATTCCTCTTGAACAAGGCCAGCGAGGTGCTCTGCCTCACATGTACCGGGATTTTGTTCCACAGCATAGGGAGTCTCTGGGTGATGAATCTGTCCCTCCAGCACGTCCAATTAATAACCGTGTCAAGGTTTAAGTCTCCGCCTTGTGGTTCTGAGGGATCTAGATTTTTGAGGTGAAGCATATTCATCAAATCTGGGTTTGACATGGCCTTGTATGTCAGGCACAGGTCACCTCTGAGCAAGCGGTATGCGACTGAATAGAGCTGGAGTTCTTTCAGTCGGGCAGCATAAGACATATTTTTGAGACCCTTTATCCTTTTGGTGAGGAACTTTTGGGGCCTTTCCAGCTGCTGCAGGTGTCGGGTCAGATACATTCCGAATGGGGCATTGTACTCAATCATTGGTCTGATGAGTGATGAGTACAGGGGGACTATGACCTCCCTTGATCTAGATGTGAATCCCTTCATGATCAGGTGGGCAATGTAGAAGGTCTTCCTAACTACTTTAGCAACATGAGTGTCAAATGAAAGGTTACTGTCAACCTGGGTCCCCAGATCCCTGATAACTTCTTCTGTGCTCAGTGGATTGCCACCTATATGGTAGCTAGGGGTAACCTTGTTTTTCCCGAAGGGTATGACTATGCATTTCTTGGCATTTAACTTTAGGCCATGGCTCTGGCACCAGTTATCCGTTTCTGTGAGACCCTTCTGAAGGATATCTGTGTCAGATGTGTTTTCGACTATGGCGCCCAGTTTGCAGTCATCTGCAAACTTTGTCAGCCATAACCCTCCTGTGTTTGCTTGTACTTCAGAAAAGTAGATGCCGAACAAGAGTGGGCCCAGGACTGAGCCCTGTGGGACACCACTTGTGACAGGCTTTGAGTCTGACATGGCGCCAGCAACTCTGACCCTGTGGGTTCTGTCACTTAGCCAGTTTGCAACCCATCTTGTGATGTATGGGTTTACATTTAAGCTGATGAGTTTTTCAATGATACCTGAGTGGGGTATTGTGTCAAAGCCTTTGCCAGGTCGAGGTAGGCTGTATGGACTGCCTTTCCTCATCAATGGCCTTGGTGACTGTTTCGAAAAAGTCAACCAAGTTTAAAAGGCATGTTCTGCCTTTGACAAAGCCAAACTGGGTTGTTTCCAAAGTCTGCAAGTTCCCTATGTCTTTATTTACGAGTTCCATTATGATCCTCTCCATGGCTTTGCAGATAAGGCTTGTCAAGCTAATGGGACGGTAATTTCCAGGGTTGGTGGAGGCACCGCCCTTCTGAAGTGGGACCACAGTCGCCGTGCGCCACTCCTTGGGTACGTATCCTGAGGTGAGGCTAACAGCTGTCCTAACTGCGGGTTTAATTCCTCATTGAGTTCATGGAGCACACAGCCGGGGACACCATCAGGTCCCATGGATGCTGTGTTTTTTGCCTTGGAGAGAGCAGTTCTCACCTGGGCGTTAGAGATGTTGGGGGGCTACAATCCTCTGGTATAGATATCTCTCCTTTGGGGAGGGGAGAAGTTTGCACTGAACCTGTCAGCCAGTATGTTGGCAATGTCTGTAGGTTCAGTAATCTTCACATCATTTTGAACTAATTCTGAGCATATCTGGGAGTTTCCTCCTAGGTTTCTAACATAGCTAAAGAAGGCCTTATGATTGTCTTTTGAG
Source organism: Protopterus annectens (assembly GCF_019279795.1). NCBI lineage: Eukaryota > Metazoa > Chordata > Ceratodontiformes > Protopteridae > Protopterus > Protopterus annectens. The sequence continues at coordinate 811,417,833 of NC_056745.1, forward strand.
TCCTTGGCGATTTTTCTCTCAAAATTTGCCTTGGATGATTTTATGAGAGCTCTTAGTTTTTCACTTATAATGATCAAAGGTGTCTTACCTTTTAAGGATTTTGCTCTATCTTGTAGTAGCTTCCTCCTTTTGTTGTAGAGCTTGTTTATGGCTGGGGTCCACCAGACTGGACGCTTGCCTTTGGTACAAAGAGTCTTTGTTTTGTTTGGGATTGCCTGATCCATGCAGTCCTGTAGGTGCTGGTAGAAGGCATTTGTAAGTGATTCAGCGGTTTGAGTAATGTTTACCACTGGCTCAGGGGCCTTAAAGGAGACCACACTAGTCTTTAGAAGTGTGAAGTCGGCTTTTGAGAAGTTCTTTACTGTGGTCTTTTTTATTTCAGGTGGGGCGGGATGAGGACCTCCAGCGAGATTAGTTTATGATCTGATCTCACCAGTGAGGGGTATACTTCCGGTGTTGAACATTGTGATCCCATGTTCGTGATGATGAGATCAAGTATGTTTTCTCCTCTTGTGGGGATGGTGACTAGTTGTTCCATGGCATTTGAGTTTATGAACTCCAGGAACCTTTGGGCTAGAGTGTTTGGGCTTGAGTAGTGTTCCCAGTCTATATTAGGGTAGTTGAAGTCACCTAGTATGATGGTGTTTGGAGATACATTTATCCCCTCCAGTGTTTTCAGGAAGGCCATGTGAGGTTCCTGAGTTTGAGAGGGTGGCCTGTAACATGCTACAAATTGCAGAGCAGTCTTGCCTATGGTTAATTGCACCTGGATGGTCTCCGATGCATCGTGCGTTGCCACCAACCTTGAGGTGTGGGTGTCCTTGATGAATATGGACACCCCCCCTCCTTTCTTGGTGTTGTCCGGATTTTGGGGCCGGAACGCATGATATGAGGTGAAACCTGATAGTGCTGGGGTGCTCTCAGGAGCCTTGAACCAGGTTTCTGTCACAGCACAGACATCGATGTTCTCCATACTGAGAAGGGCCTCGAGTGCGTGCATCTTGAGATTGAGACTTCTGGCATTGAGCAGCATTACCCTTAGTTTTTTTCTTTTTTTGTGTTCTAGGGTGGTAGGTTTAGAATTTGAGCCTTGGCTAAAAAGGCACTATGGGGGTGGCAAGAGCCTTTGCCAATATCCGAAGCCCAGGGTGACAGGTGCAAGCCGTCCCTTGCGAAGCAGCGTGGCTTGTCCAGCATGTCATCCCAGGCAGACAGACATTGATCCCCTTTGAATGACACCAGAATTTAAGCCAATTATTAAAGCTGATCATCTTATCACTGTATTGTGGCATCATTCTAGGTGAAGGTAGGATACTGCTCAAGGTCAGGGTCATACCTGCCTGGGCTACATAATCAGAGAGCTCCTCAATGTCTCTTTTCATGTAGTCCAAGGAGGTACATCTCAGGTCGTTGACACCAGCGTGGACAATGACTGAGTCGTACTTGTACCTGCTGTTGAGAGACCTGAGTGCTTGCGTTATGTGGCGGATTCTAGCGCCCGACAGGCAGCTTACTGTGACCTTCTCCTTACTCAGTCTGGTGAGCGGGACGTCAGTGTGTCTGACTATGGAGTCACCAATGACTAGTGTGTCTGGCATTGTGTTTGGCCTTAAGGGCTGTGACTGTTTGACACTCTGACTGTGTGGTCTATGTGTTGCATGTGTTGTGTCCTGAGGTGGTAGTTGTTTGGGTGTCTGCTTTGGTGGCCTCTGCTGTTTTGGTAGATTTTTGATCAGAGCCTCCGAGTATGTCTTTGTGTGATTATGTGTATGATTTGAAGTTGTGATGGTACTATGTGTGACTGGGTATGTAGTGTGTGTGGTTACCTTCTCCTCCTGTCTGGTCTTGCCAGTCCTATGTTGAGAGAGCTCAGCCTCCAGTTTGGCCGTATAGTTGCATCTCTCGCATGTATTTGTGTTTTGTGGGAGAAGGAGAGGGTTGTTCTGTGTACATGAGGCAATTGTAACATTGCCTCAATATTCCCAGGTTCACCAGCTGAGCAGGAGAGGACACTAGCAACTGATCCCTCGACATGCTAGAAGGAATAGATAAAAAACTTACAAAAGACTCCGGGGGATGTGGGTTCTAGGTTTGGTGGAGTACTATCTATAATAAAAGTGATATATCAAGGTGATAAGTACTGTAGGAGCAAGTGCTAGGCTTTACAGATAGAGAATAGTCTACTTGGGAATCAAGTAGAGATGAACTTTTTAGTTATAGGATACGCTGGTTAGATCAGCAGTACAGTTCGAGGAAGGTAGTTTTAAGGGAAAATTTGAAGAGTGGACTTTAGGTAGCCCGAATAGTTTAACCTTGATTAACCGCTGCTGCTCTAGTGTGCAACAGTGGCAACTCTGCGCTAAAGCGTGCTTTATAGCAGGGGGCTGGAAACAACAGGAAATGACCCAAAATGGCCAATGAATTACTAGTTGCTGTCTCTAACCACTCCTCTGAGGACAAACAAGCAGCTCAGTACTCCCCACTCCCACTGGTGAGTAAAGAAACTACCTCTGGCCACACAAGAAAATGGAGGAACACAGGAACCAAATACAAAGCCCAGGGATCAGCAAAATCTGATCACTGGAACAACTAGCTAGGAAAGTTTAGGAAAGCAGAAGTTTTATTTTGGTTTTTTTTTTTTTTGCACACAGACAGAAAAATACAGTAAATGCTTTGTTTTCGACTAAATTGCTATCAAAGGCTGGTACACTTGAGTGTATTAGCCTGTTTGTTACTTTTAAGCAAAACTTTAGCCAACAAGTGCAATCAACAATTTAAGCACAGAAAAACAGGAAAATCAGATAATAAAACAGTAATATAGGCACAAACAGTAGTAGAAAAGCTCAAAAGATCGAAAAATGCAAAATAAAATGTTTAAAAATACTTATAATCAAGAAAGTTGCTTTTTCTGCTCTCTGCTGGCTTAGGAACTCTGCAGGGGACCACGAGGAGCTATGCCAAGTTCTCTAATGCCAGAAAAGCCCGCCAAAGCGTGCTTTATAGCAGGGGCCTGGAAATAACAGGAAATGACCCAAAATGGCCAATGAATTACTAGTTGCTGTCTCTAACCACTCCTCTGAGGACAAACAAGCAGCTCAGTACTCCCCACTCCCACTGGTGAGTAAAGAAACTACCTCTGGCCACACAAGAAAATGGAGGAACACAGGAACCAAATACAAAGCCCAGGGATCAGCAAAATCTGATCACTGGAACAACTAGCTAGGAAAGTTTAGGAAAGCAGAAGTATTTTTTTGGTTTTTGTAGTTTTTTTTTGCACACAGACAGAAAAAAACAGTAAATGCTTTGTTTTCGACTAAATTGCTATCAAAGGCTGGTACACTTGAGTGTATTAGCCTGTTTGTTACTTTTAAGCAAAACTTTAGCCAACAAGTGCAATCAACAATTTAAGCACAGAAAAACAGGAAAATCAGGTAATAAAACAGTAATATAGGCACAAACAGTAGTCGAAAAGCTCAAAAGATCGAAAAATGCAAAATAAAATGTTTAAAAATACTTATAATCAAGAAAGTTGCTTTTTCTGCTCTCTGCTGGCTTAGGAACTCTGCAGGGGACCACGAGGAGCTATGCCAAGTTCTCTAATGCCAGAAAAGCCCGCCAAAGCGTGCTTTATAGCAGGGGCTGGAAAAACCAGGAAATGACCCAAAATGGCCAACAAATTACTAGTTGCTGTCTCTAACCACTCCTCTGAGGACAAACAAGCAGCTCAGTACTCCCCACTCCCACTGGTGAGTAAAGAAACTACCTCTGGCCACACAAGAAAATGGAGGAACACAGGAACCAAATACAAAGCCCAGGGATCAGCAAAATCTGATCACTGGAACAACTAGCTAGGAAAGTTTAGGAAAGCAGAAGTATTTTTTTTTTTTTTTTTGCACACACAGAAAAATACAGTAAATGCTTTGTTATTCGACTAAATTGCTATCAAAGGCTGGTACACTTGAGTGTATTAGCCTGTTTGTTACTTTTAAGCAAAACTTTAGCCAACAAGTGCAATCAACAATTTAAGCACAGAAAAACAGGAAAATCAGGTAATAAAACAGTAATATAGGCACAAACAGTAGTCGAAAAGCTCAAAAGATCGAAAAATGCAAAATAAAATGTTTAAAAATACTTATAATCAAGAAAGTTGCTTTTTCTGCTCTCTGCTGGCTTAGGAACTCTGCAGGGGACCACGAGGAGCTATGCCAAGTTCTCTAATGCCAGAAAAGCCCGCCAAAGCGTGCTTTATAGCAGGGGCTGGAAAAAAACAGGAAATGACCCAAAATGGCCAACAAATTACTAGTTGCTGTCTCTAACCACTCCTCTGAGGACAAACAAGCAGCTCAGTACTCCCCACTCCCACTGGTGAGTAAAGAAACTACCTCTGGCCACACAAGAAAATGGAGGAACACAGGAACCAAATACAAAGCCCAGGGATCAGCAAAATCTGATCACTGGAACAACTAGCTAGGAAAGTTTAGGAAAGCAGAAGTATTTTTTTGGTTTTTTTTTTGCAAACAGACAGAAAAATGCAGTAAATGCTTTGTTTTCGACTAAATTGCTATCAAAGGCTGGTACACTTGAGTGTATTAGCCTGTTTGTTACTTTTAAGCAAAACTTTAGCCAACAAGTGCAATCAACAATTTAAGCACAGAAAAACAGGAAAATCAGGTAATAAAACAGTAATATAGGCACAAACAGTAGTCGAAAAGCTCAAAAGATCGAAAAATGCAAAATAAAATGTTTAAAAATACTTATAATCAAGAAAGTTGCTTTTTCTGCTCTCTGCTGGCTTAGGAACTCTGCAGGGGACCACGAGGAGCTATGCCAAGTTCTCTAATGCCAGAAAAGCCCGCCAAAGCGTGCTTTATAGCAGGGGCTGGAAAAAACAGGAAATGACCCAAAATGGCCAACAAATTACTAGTTGCTGTCTCTAACCACTCCTCTGAGGACAAACAAGCAGCTCAGTACTCCCCACTCCCACTGGTGAGTAAAGAAACTACCTCTGGCCACACAAGAAAATGGAGGAACACAGGAACCAAATACAAAGCCCAGGGATCAGCAAAATCTGATCACTGGAACAACTAGCTAGAAAAGTTTAGGAAAGCAGAAGTATTTTTTTTTTTTTTTTTTTTTAGCAAACAGACAGAAAAAATACAGTAAATGCTTTGTTTTCGACTAGATTGCTATCAAAGGCTGGTACACTTGAGTGTATTAGCCTGTTTGTTACTTTTAAGCAAAACTTTAGCCAACAAGTGCAATCAACAATTTAAGCACAGAAAAACAGGAAAATAAGGTAATAAAACAGTAATATAGGCACAAACAGTAGTCGAAAAGCTCAAAAGGTCGAAAAATGCAAAATAAAATGTTTAAAAATACTTATAATCAAGAAAGTCGCTTTTTCTGCTCTCTGCTGGCTTAGGAACTCTGCAGGGGACCACGAGGAGCTATGCCAAGTTCTCTAATGCCAGAAAAGCCCGCCAAAGCGTGCTTTATAGCAGGGGCTGGAAAAAACAGGAAATGACCCAAAATGGCCAACAAATTACTAGTTGCTGTCTCTAACCACTCCTCTGAGGACAAACAAGCAGCTCAGTACTCCCCACTCCCACTGGTGAGTAAAGAAACTACCTCTGGCCACACAAGAAAATGGAGGAACACAGGAACCAAATACAAAGCCCAGGGATCAGCAAAATCTGATCACTGGAACAACTAGCTAGGAAAGTTTAGGAAAGCAGAAGTATTTTTTGTTTTTTTTTTTTTGCAAACAGACAGAAAAATACAGTAAATGCTTTGTTTTCGACTAAATTGCTATCAAAGGCTGGTACACTTGAGTGTATTAGCCTGTTTGTTACTTTTAAGCAAAACTTTAGCCAACAAGTGCAATCAACAATTTAAGCACAGAAAAACAGGAAAATCAGGTAATAAAACAGTAATATAGGCACAAACAGTAGTCGAAAAGCTCAAAAGATCGAAAAATGCAAAATAAAATGTTTTAAAAATACTTATAATCAAGAAAGTTGCTTTTTCTGCTCTCTGCTGGCTTAGGAACTCTGCAGGGGACCACGAGGAGCTATGCCAAGTTCTCTAATGCCAGAAAAGCCCGCCAAAGCGTGCTTTATAGCAGGGGGCTGGAAAAAAACAGGAAATGACCCAAAATGGCCAACAAATTACTAGTTGCTGTCTCTAACCACTCCTCTGAGGACAAACAAGCAGCTCAGTACTCCCCACTCCCACTGGTGAGTAAAGAAACTACCTCTGGCCACACAAGAAAATGGAGGAACACAGGAACCAAATACAAAGCCCAGGGATCAGCAAAATCTGATCACTGGAACAACTAGCTAGGAAAGTTTAGGAAAGCAGAAGTATTTTTTTGTTTTTTTTTAGTTTTTTTTTTGCACACAGACAGAAAAAAACAGTAAATGCTTTGATATTCGACTAAATTGCTATCAAAGGCTGGTACACTTGAGTGTATTAGCCTGTTTGTTACTTTTAAGCAAAACTTTAGCCAACAAGTGCAATCAACAATTTAAGCACAGAAAAACAGGAAAATCAGGTAATAAAACAGTAATATAGGCACAAACAGTAGTCGAAAAGCTCAAAAGATCGAAAAATGCAAAATAAAATGTTTAAAAATACTTATAATCAAGAAAGTTGCTTTTTCTGCTCTCTGCTGGCTTAGGAACTCTGCAGGGGACCACGAGGAGCTATGCCAAGTTCTCTAATGCCAGAAAAGCCCGCCAAAGCGTGCTTTATAGCAGGGGCTGGAAAAACCAGGAAATGACCCAAAATGGCCAACAAATTACTAGTTGCTGTCTCTAACCACTCCTCTGAGGACAAACAAGCAGCTCAGTACTCCCCACTCCCACTGGTGAGTAAAGAAACTACCTCTGGCCACACAAGAAAATGGAGGAACACAGGAACCAAATACAAAGCCCAGGGATCAGCAAAATCTGATCACTGGAACAACTAGCTAGGAAAGTTTAGGAAAGCAGAAGTATTTTTTTGGTTTTTTTTTTTGCAAACAGACAGAAAAATACAGTAAATGCTTTGTTTTCGACTAAATTGCTATCAAAGGCTGGTACACTTGAGTGTATTAGCCTGTTTGTTACTTTTAAGCAAAACTTTAGCCAACAAGTGCAATCAACAATTTAAGCACAGAAAAACAGGAAAATCAGGTAATAAAACAGTAATATAGGCACAAACAGTAGTCGAAAAGCTCAAAAGATCGAAAAATGCAAAATAAAATGTTTAAAAATACTTATAATCAAGAAAGTTGCTTTTTCTGCTCTCTGCTGGCTTAGGAACTCTGCAGGGGACCACGAGGAGCTATGCCAAGTTCTCTAATGCCAGAAAAGCCCGCCAAAGCGTGCTTTATAGCAGGGGGCTGGAAAATGGCCAACAAATTACTAGTTGCTGTCTCTAACCACTCCTCTGAGGACAAACAAGCAGCTCAGTACTCCCCACTCCCACTGGTGAGTAAAGAAACTACCTCTGGCCACACAAGAAAATGGAGGAACACAGGAACCAAATACAAAGCCCAGGGATCAGCAAAATCTGATCACTGGAACAACTAGCTAGGAAAGTTTAGGAAAGCAGAAGTATTTTTTTTTTAGTTTTTTTTTTGCACACAGACAGAAAAAATACAGTAAATGCTTTGTTTTCGACTAAATTGCTATCAAAGGCTGGTACACTTGAGTGTATTAGCCTGTTTGTTACTTTTAAGCAAAACTTTAGCCAACAAGTGCAATCAACAATTTAAGCACAGAAAAACAGGAAAATCAGGTAATAAAACAGTAATATAGGCACAAACAGTAGTCGAAAAGCTCAAAAGATCGAAAAATGCAAAATAAAATGTTTAAAAATACTTATAATCAAGAAAGTTGCTTTTTCTGCTCTCTGCTGGCTTAGGAACTCTGCAGGGGACCACGAGGAGCTATGCCAAGTTCTCTAATGCCAGAAAAGCCCGCCAAAGCGTGCTTTATAGCAGGGGCTGGAAAAGACAGGAAATGACCCAAAATGGCCAACAAATTACTAGTTGCTGTCTCTAACCACTCCTCTGAGGACAAACAAGCAGCTCAGTACTCCCCACTCCCACTGGTGAGTAAAGAAACTACCTCTGGCCACACAAGAAAATGGAGGAACACAGGAACCAAATACAAAGCCCAGGGATCAGCAAAATCTGATCACTGGAACAACTAGCTAGGAAAGTTTAGGAAAGCAGAAGTATTTTTTGTTTTTTTTTTTTTTTTTGCAAACAGACAGAAAAATACAGTAAATGCTTTGTTTTCGACTAAATTGCTATCAAAGGCTGGTACACTTGAGTGTATTAGCCTGTTTGTTACTTTTAAGCAAAACTTTAGCCAACAAGTGCAATCAACAATTTAAGCACAGAAAAACAGGAAAATCAGGTAATAAAACAGTAATATAGGCACAAACAGTAGTCGAAAAGCTCAAAAGATCGAAAAATGCAAAATAAAATGTTTAAAAATACTTATAATCAAGAAAGTTGCTTTTTCTGCTCTCTGCTGGCTTAGGAACTCTGCAGGGGACCACGAGGAGCTATGCCAAGTTCTCTAATGCCAGAAAAGCCCGCCAAAGCGTGCTTTATAGCAGGGCTGGAAAAACAGGAAATGACCCAAAATGGCCAACAAATTACTAGTTGCTGTCTCTAACCACTCCTCTGAGGACAAACAAGCAGCTCAGTACTCCCCACTCCCACTGGTGAGTAAAGAAACTACCTCTGGCCACACAAGAAAATGGAGGAACACAGGAACCAAATACAAAGCCCAGGGATCAGCAAAATCTGATCACTGGAACAACTAGCTAGGAAAGTTTAGGAAAGCAGAAGTATTTTTGTTTTTTTTTTTTGCAAACAGACAGAAAAATACAGTAAATGCTTTGTTTTCGACTAAATTGCTATCAAAGGCTGGTACACTTGAGTGTATTAGCCTGTTTGTTACTTTTAAGCAAAACTTTAGCCAACAAGTGCAATCAACAATTTAAGCACAGAAAAACAGGAAAATCAGGTAATAAAACAGTAATATAGGCACAAACAGTAGTCGAAAAGCTCAAAAGATCGAAAAATGCAAAATAAAATGTTTAAAAATACTTATAATCAAGAAAGTTGCTTTTTCTGCTCTCTGCTGGCTTAGGAACTCTGCAGGGGACCACGAGGAGCTATGCCAAGTTCTCTAATGCCAGAAAAGCCCGCCAAAGCGTGCTTTATAGCAGGGGCTGGAAAAACAGGAAATGACCCAAAATGGCCAACAAATTACTAGTTGCTGTCTCTAACCACTCCTCTGAGGACAAACAAGCAGCTCAGTACTCCCCACTCCCACTGGTGAGTAAAGAAACTACCTCTGGCCACACAAGAAAATGGAGGAACACAGGAACCAAATACAAAGCCCAGGGATCAGCAAAATCTGATCACTGGAACAACTAGCTAGGAAAGTTTAGGAAAGCAGAAGTATTTTTTTGTTTTTTTTTTTTTTTTGCACACAGACAGAAAAAATACAGTAAATGCTTTGTTTTCGACTAAATTGCTATCAAAGGCTGGTACACTTGAGTGTATTAGCCTGTTTGTTACTTTTAAGCAAAACTTTAGCCAACAAGTGCAATCAACAATTTAAGCACAGAAAAACAGGAAAATCAGGTAATAAAACAGTAATATAGGCACAAACAGTAGTCGAAAAGCTCAAAAGATCGAAAAATGCAAAATAAAATGTTTAAAAATACTTATAATCAAGAAAGTTGCTTTTTCTGCTCTCTGCTGGCTTAGGAACTCTGCAGGGGACCACGAGGAGCTATGCCAAGTTCTCTAATGCCAGAAAAGCCCGCCAAAGCGTGCTTTATAGCAGGGGCTGGAAAAACAGGAAATGACCCAAAATGGCCAACAAATTACTAGTTGCTGTCTCTAACCACTCCTCTGAGGACAAACAAGCAGCTCAGTACTCCCCACTCCCACTGGTGAGTAAAGAAACTACCTCTGGCCACACAAGAAAATGGAGGAACACAGGAACCAAATACAAAGCCCAGGGATCAGCAAAATCTGATCACTGGAACAACTAGCTAGGAAAGTTTAGGAAAGCAGAAGTATTTTTTGTTTTTTTTTTTTTTGCAAACAGACAGAAAAATACAGTAAATGCTTTGTTTTCGACTAAATTGCTATCAAAGGCTGGTACACTTGAGTGTATTAGCCTGTTTGTTACTTTTAAGCAAAACTTTAGCCAACAAGTGCAATCAACAATTTAAGCACAGAAAAACAGGAAAATCAGGTAATAAAACAGTAATATAGGCACAAACAGTAGTCGAAAAGCTCAAAAGATCGAAAAATGCAAAATAAAATGTTTAAAAATACTTATAATCAAGAAAGTTGCTTTTTCTGCTCTCTGCTGGCTTAGGAACTCTGCAGGGGACCACGAGGAGCTATGCCAAGTTCTCTAATGCCAGAAAAGCCCGCCAAAGCGTGCTTTATAGCAGGGGGTTGGAAAAACAGGAAATGACCCAAAATGGCCAACAAATTACTAGTTGCTGTCTCTAACCACTCCTCTGAGGACAAACAAGCAGCTCAGTACTCCCCACTCCCACTGGTGAGTAAAGAAACTACCTCTGGCCACACAAGAAAATGGAGGAACACAGGAACCAAATACAAAGCCCAGGGATCAGCAAAATCTGATCACTGGAACAACTAGCTAGGAAAGTTTAGGAAAGCAGAAGTATTTTTTTGTTTTTTTTTTTTTTTTTGCACACAGACAGAAAAAAACAGTAAATGCTTTGATTTTCGACTAAATTGCTATCAAAGGCTGGTACACTTGAGTGTATTAGCCTGTTTGTTACTTTTAAGCAAAACTTTAGCCAACAAGTGCAATCAACAATTTAAGCACAGAAAAACAGGAAAATCAGGTAATAAAACAGTAATATAGGCACAAACAGTAGTCGAAAAGCTCAAAAGATCGAAAAATGCAAAATAAAATGTTTAAAAATACTTATAATCAAGAAAGTTGCTTTTTCTGCTCTCTGCTGGCTTAGGAACTCTGCAGGGGACCACGAGGAGCTATGCCAAGTTCTCTAATGCCAGAAAAGCCCGCCAAAGCGTGCTTTATAGCAGGGGCTGGAAAAACCAGGAAATGACCCAAAATGGCCAACAAATTACTAGTTGCTGTCTCTAACCACTCCTCTGAGGACAAACAAGCAGCTCAGTACTCCCCACTCCCACTGGTGAGTAAAGAAACTACCTCTGGCCACACAAGAAAATGGAGGAACACAGGAACCAAATACAAAGCCCAGGGATCAGCAAAATCTGATCACTGGAACAACTAGCTAGGAAAGTTTAGGAAAGCAGAAGTATTTTTTTTTTTTTTTTTAAGCAAACAGACAGAAAAAATACAGTAAATGCTTTGTTTTCGACTAGATTGCTATCAAAGGCTGGTACACTTGAGTGTATTAGCCTGTTTGTTACTTTTAAGCAAAACTTTAGCCAACAAGTGCAATCAACAATTTAAGCACAGAAAAACAGGAAAATCAGGTAATAAAACAGTAATATAGGCACAAACAGTAGTCGAAAAGCTCAAAAGATCGAAAAATGCAAAATAAAATGTTTAAAAATACTTATAATCAAGAAAGTTGCTTTTTCTGCTCTCTGCTGGCTTAGGAACTCTGCAGGGGACCACGAGGAGCTATGCCAAGTTCTCTAATGCCAGAAAAGCCCGCCAAAGCGTGCTTTATAGCAGGGGGCTGGAAAAAACAGGAAATGACCCAAAATGGCCAACAAATTACTAGTTGCTGTCTCTAACCACTCCTCTGAGGACAAACAAGCAGCTCAGTACTCCCCACTCCCACTGGTGAGTAAAGAAACTACCTCTGGCCACACAAGAAAATGGAGGAACACAGGAACCAAATACAAAGCCCAGGGATCAGCAAAATCTGATCACTGGAACAACTAGCTAGGAAAGTTTAGGAAAGCAGAAGTATTTTTTTGTTTTTTTTTTAGTTTTTTGCAAACAGACAGAAAAAATACAGTAAATGCTTTGTTTTCGACTAAATTGCTATCAAAGGCTGGTACACTTGAGTGTATTAGCCTGTTTGTTACTTTTAAGCAAAACTTTAGCCAACAAGTGCAATCAACAATTTAAGCACAGAAAAACAGGAAAATCAGGTAATAAAACAGTAATATAGGCACAAACAGTAGTCGAAAAGCTCAAAAGATCGAAAAATGCAAAATAAAATGTTTAAAAATACTTATAATCAAGAAAGTTGCTTTTTCTGCTCTCTGCTGGCTTAGGAACTCTGCAGGGGACCACGAGGAGCTATGCCAAGTTCTCTAATGCCAGAAAAGCCCGCCAAAGCGTGCTTTATAGCAGGGGCCTGGGAAAAACAGGAAATGACCCAAAATGGCCAACAAATTACTAGTTGCTGTCTCTAACCACTCCTCTGAGGACAAACAAGCAGCTCAGTACTCCCCACTCCCACTGGTGAGTAAAGAAACTACCTCTGGCCACACAAGAAAATGGAGGAACACAGGAACCAAATACAAAGCCCAGGGATCAGCAAAATCTGATCACTGGAACAACTAGCTAGGAAAGTTTAGGAAAGCAGAAGTATTTTTTGTTTTTTTTTTTTTGCAAACAGACAGAAAAAATACAGTAAATGCTTTGTTTTCGACTAAATTGCTATCAAAGGCTGGTACACTTGAGTGTATTAGCCTGTTTGTTACTTTTAAGCAAAACTTTAGCCAACAAGTGCAATCAACAATTTAAGCACAGAAAAACAGGAAAATCAGGTAATAAAACAGTAATATAGGCACAAACAGTAGTCGAAAAGCTCAAAAGATCGAAAAATGCAAAATAAAATGTTTAAAAATACTTATAATCAAGAAAGTTGCTTTTTCTGCTCTCTGCTGGCTTAGGAACTCTGCAGGGGACCACGAGGAGCTATGCCAAGTTCTCTAATGCCAGAAAAGCCCGCCAAAGCGTGCTTTATAGCAGGGGCTGGAAAAACAGGAAATGACCCAAAATGGCCAACAAATTACTAGTTGCTGTCTCTAACCACTCCTCTGAGGACAAACAAGCAGCTCAGTACTCCCCACTCCCACTGGTGAGTAAAGAAACTACCTCTGGCCACACAAGAAAATGGAGGAACACAGGAACCAAATACAAAGCCCAGGGATCAGCAAAATCTGATCACTGGAACAACTAGCTAGGAAAGTTTAGGAAAGGAGAAGTATTTTTTGTTTTTTTTTTTTTTGCAAACAGACAGAAAAAATACAGTAAATGCTTTGTTTTCGACTAAATTGCTATCAAAGGCTGGTACACTTGAGTGTATTAGCCTGTTTGTTACTTTTAAGCAAAACTTTAGCCAACAAGTGCAATCAACAATTTAAGCACAGAAAAACAGGAAAATCAGGTAATAAAACAGTAATATAGGCACAAACAGTAGTCGAAAAGCTCAAAAGATCGAAAAATGCAAAATAAAATGTTTAAAAATACTTATAATCAAGAAAGTTGCTTTTTCTGCTCTCTGCTGGCTTAGGAACTCTGCAGGGGACCACGAGGAGCTATGCCAAGTTCTCTAATGCCAGAAAAGCCCGCCAAAGCGTGCTTTATAGCAGGGGCTGGAAAAAAACAGGAAATGACCCAAAATGGCCAACAAATTACTAGTTGCTGTCTCTAACCACTCCTCTGAGGACAAACAAGCAGCTCAGTACTCCCCACTCCCACTGGTGAGTAAAGAAACTACCTCTGGCCACACAAGAAAATGGAGGAACACAGGAACCAAATACAAAGCCCAGGGATCAGCAAAATCTGATCACTGGAACAACTAGCTAGGAAAGTTTAGGAAAGGAGAAGTATTTTTTGTTTTTTTTTTTAGTTTTTTTGCAAACAGACAGAAAAATACAGTAAATGCTTTGTTTTTCGACTAAATTGCTATCAAAGGCTGGTACACTTGAGTGTATTAGCCTGTTTGTTACTTTTAAGCAAAACTTTAGCCAACAAGTGCAATCAACAATTTAAGCACAGAAAAACAGGAAAATCAGGTAATAAAACAGTAATATAGGCACAAACAGTAGTCGAAAAGCTCAAAAGATCGAAAAATGCAAAATAAAATGTTTAAAAAATACTTATAATCAAGAAAGTTGCTTTTTCTGCTCTCTGCTGGCTTAGGAACTCTGCAGGGGACCACGAGGAGCTATGCCAAGTTCTCTAATGCCAGAAAAGCCCGCCAAAGCGTGCTTTATAGCAGGGGCCTGGAAAAAACAGGAAATGACCCAAAATGGCCAACAAATTACTAGTTGCTGTCTCTAACCACTCCTCTGAGGACAAACAAGCAGCTCAGTACTCCCCACTCCCACTGGTGAGTAAAGAAACTACCTCTGGCCACACAAGAAAATGGAGGAACACAGGAACCAAATACAAAGCCCAGGGATCAGCAAAATCTGATCACTGGAACAACTAGCTAGGAAAGTTTAGGAAAGGAGAAGTATTTATTTGTTTTTTTTGTTTTTTTTTTTTGCAAACAGACAGAAAAAATACAGTAAATGCTTTGTTTTCGACTAAATTGCTATCAAAGGCTGGTACACTTGAGTGTATTAGCCTGTTTGTTACTTTTAAGCAAAACTTTAGCCAACAAGTGCAATCAACAATTTAAGCACAGAAAAACAGGAAAATCAGGTAATAAAACAGTAATATAGGCACAAACAGTAGTCGAAAAGCTCAAAAGATCGAAAAATGCAAAATAAAATGTTTAAAAATACTTATAATCAAGAAAGTTGCTTTTTCTGCTCTCTGCTGGCTTAGGAACTCTGCAGGGGACCACGAGGAGCTATGCCAAGTTCTCTAATGCCAGAAAAGCCCGCCAAAGCGTGCTTTATAGCAGGGGCTGGAAAAACAGGAAATGACCCAAAATGGCCAACAAATTACTAGTTGCTGTCTCTAACCACTCCTCTGAGGACAAACAAGCAGCTCAGTACTCCCCACTCCCACTGGTGAGTAAAGAAACTACCTCTGGCCACACAAGAAAATGGAGGAACACAGGAACCAAATACAAAGCCCAGGGATCAGCAAAATCTGATCACTGGAACAACTAGCTAGGAAAGTTTAGGAAAGGAGAAGTATTTTTTTTTGTTTTTTTGCAAACAGACAGAAAAAATACAGTAAATGCTTTGTTTTCGACTAAATTGCTATCAAAGGCTGGTACACTTGAGTGTATTAGCCTGTTTGTTACTTTTAAGCAAAACTTTAGCCAACAAGTGCAATCAACAATTTAAGCACAGAAAAACAGGAAAATCAGGTAATAAAACAGTAATATAGGCACAAACAGTAGTCGAAAAGCTCAAAAGATCGAAAAATGCAAAATAAAATGTTTAAAAATACTTATAATCAAGAAAGTTGCTTTTTCTGCTCTCTGCTGGCTTAGGAACTCTGCAGGGGACCACGAGGAGCTATGCCAAGTTCTCTAATGCCAGAAAAGCCCGCCAAAGCGTGCTTTATAGCAGGGGCTGGAAAAACAGGAAATGACCCAAAATGGCCAACAAATTACTAGTTGCTGTCTCTAACCACTCCTCTGAGGACAAACAAGCAGCTCAGTACTCCCCACTCCCACTGGTGAGTAAAGAAACTACCTCTGGCCACACAAGAAAATGGAGGAACACAGGAACCAAATACAAAGCCCAGGGATCAGCAAAATCTGATCACTGGAACAACTAACTAGGAAAGTTTAGGAAAGGAGAAGTATTTTTTGTTTTTTTTGTTAGCAAACAGACAGAAAAAATACAGTAAATGCTTTGTTTTCGACTAAATTGCTATCAAAGGCTGGTACACTTGAGTGTATTAGCCTGTTTGTTACTTTTAAGCAAAACTTTAGCCAACAAGTGCAATCAACAATTTAAGCACAGAAAAACAGGAAAATCAGGTAATAAAACAGTAATATAGGCACAAACAGTAGTCGAAAAGCTCAAAAGATCGAAAAATGCAAAATAAAATGTTTAAAAATACTTATAATCAAGAAAGTTGCTTTTTCTGCTCTCTGCTGGCTTAGGAACTCTGCAGGGGACCACGAGGAGCTATGCCAAGTTCTCTAATGCCAGAAAAGCCCGCCAAAGCGTGCTTTATAGCAGGGGCTGGAAAAACAGGAAATGACCCAAAATGGCCAACAAATTACTAGTTGCTGTCTCTAACCACTCCTCTGAGGACAAACAAGCAGCTCAGTACTCCCCACTCCCACTGGTGAGTAAAGAAACTACCTCTGGCCACACAAGAAAATGGAGGAACACAGGAACCAAATACAAAGCCCAGGGATCAGCAAAATCTGATCACTGGAACAACTAACTAGGAAAGTTTAGGAAAGGAGAAGTATTTTTGTTTTTTTTTTTTTGCAAACAGACAGAAAAATACAGTAAATGCTTTGTTTTCGACTAAATTGCTATCAAAGGCTGGTACACTTGAGTGTATTAGCCTGTTTGTTACACTTTTAAGCAAAACTTTAGCCAACAAGTGCAATCAACAATTTAAGCACAGAAAAACAGGAAAATCAGGTAATAAAACAGTAATATAGGCACAAACAGTAGTCGAAAAGCTCAAAAGGTCGAAAAATGCAAAATAAAATGTTTAAAAATACTTATAATCAAGAAAGTTGCTTTTTCTGCTCTCTGCTGGCTTAGGAACTCTGCAGGGGACCACGAGGAGCTATGCCAAGTTCTCTAATGCCAGAAAAGCCCGCCAAAGCGTGCTTTATAGCAGGGGCTGGAAAAAACAGGAAATGACCCAAAATGGCCAACAAATTACTAGTTGCTGTCTCTAACCACTCCTCTGAGGACAAACAAGCAGCTCAGTACTCCCCACTCCCACTGGTGAGTAAAGAAACTACCTCTGGCCACACAAGAAAATGGAGGAACACAGGAACCAAATACAAAGCCCAGGGATCAGCAAAATCTGATCACTGGAACAACTAACTAGGAAAGTTTAGGAAAGGAGAAGTATTTTTTGTTTTTTTTTTTTTGCAAACAGACAGAC